>NC_060122.1:189590930-189893960 GCF_021461395.2 Schistocerca americana | reverse complement strand
GGGGGAAGCCGCACGGACCGTGACAATGGGCCTAAGACGGCGAAGCTACCCCGCGCGATTTTCACGAAACCCCGTGTGATTACTGATATATAATCTTGATCACTGTCGCGTGTCGCATACTATGGGCTAATGTAGCACTCGCTTTTGGCAAAGCCTCCGACAGTATAAATCACGAGTACTTTTGGAAGATCATACAGGCAGTGAACTTTCCACAACGCCTCGTGACGATCATCGAACGTCTTCTGCGAAACTCACTGTCCACTGTCTCTTAACAGATAACCCCAGGTGGTCTTGACCCTCGGTCATAAGTTCGTATGCTACGCCTGCATGGTTGACGTGGCTTCTCTAGTCAAAACTACCATTGAGAAACAAATAACGGTTGGTATACAGGAAGAACGCGGGAGCACAGCTGGATATGACGATATTCAGGGTGGCCGTGGGCCGAAATCTCCCACTTTCTTTTCTTCTCTTTTTACTGAGAAATCAGTCTTTACGTCTTCAACTACTAGCTGGATGTATTCCAATCTCTGTCTTCCTCAGCAGGTTCTTACACTCTACTGCCGTGGAAGTCTTAACTGGTGTCCTATTGCCCCCTCCCTTCTTCTTGTCTGTGTTTTCAGTATATTTTTTTCCTCGCTGATTCTGCCGAGTACCCCCTCATTCATTACCTTATGAGTCCACGTAATGTTATACATTTGTCTGTAGTACCTCATCATAAATCCTTTGAGTCTCGTCTGGTCCATTTGTTCCACTGTCCATGTTTCACCGTTATACAAATGTATGCTACAAACGTACATTCTTACAAATTCCTTCCCGTAGTAAAGGCCTACATTTGACACTAGAACAATCTTGGCCAGGAAAGCTCTTCTTGCCAGTTATGGTCTACTTTTAATGTTGTCTTTTCTTCTGCCATCATGGGTTATTTTGTTGACTAGGTAGCAGAATTCATGAACTTTCTTCTAGTGCGTGATTCATAATCTTGTAGTTAAATTTCTCGCTATTATCATTTCTTTTACTTCTTATTATTTTGTCTCTCTTCCATTTACTGTCAATCTACGACGGTTGGAATTTTAATAGTGGCAACTATTTATTTACCGCCCGTAAAAAATGGGTACGTGTATCAAAGTTTTACTGACCTTCAAAGTAGTCACCAGTGTTGTGAACAAACCGTTGCCAGCGATGTGGGAGTCGTAGGATACTCTTAGCAGTGCCAGTTGGGTTGACAGTTCGAGAGACGCCGTCTATTGCCCGACGATTTTGTAGCGGTTCTGAAGCGAATGCCGTCGAGTGTTTCGTTCAGTTTAGAAATGGAGTTGAACTCACGAGGGCTTAAGTCAGGGGAGTGCAGTAGGTGGTATAGCACTTAGTAGCCCCATCAGTCAAACAAATCAGTAACAGCTTGCACTACACGTGCTTGAGCATTGTCCTGCAAAATGATGGTCAGTCTCTGCAGAAAGTGTCATCACTTCTGTCCTTAAGCTGGTTGTAGGTTGTGTTTCAAAAATGAACGGCATAGAGAAAGAAGTGGTGACACTTTCTGCAGAGAAAAACATGTGTTTCGTAGGCTACTCTCTTTTTTGTACAAATTACTGTGAAATTCCATACATTCTTTGAGGATTGTGCCCTTTTAGGTTGTAGTGATGTAATACTCTCCAAACAGATACATGACCTACTCCCACAGCACGCGCTACAGAACGCATGCTACCTGAAGGCTCGTTGCTAAATTTGCGGACCTCTTCACCCATTTGGCGCTCTCATGTCATGCCTTCCACCACCAGCGTGCTCGAAATCGTCCATGAACTGTGGTGTGTGTGTGTCTTCTGCTACGAAACCTTTTTTCGAGTATAGGAAGAGCTGCTCTTCCATCCCCCCCCCCCCCCCCCCCCCCCCGACCAATCATGCAGTGAGTTCATAACACACATCTTCCGTGTCAACTTGAGTACAAATACGATGAAAACCTTCATGCGGCACGGGTCATATGCAAGACCTGACGAGGCACTACTACAACAACCCAAGCTGAATGCTACATTGGTGACACTCATGCCATCATATATACAATTAATACAATAACACAAACAGAACGCCGCACTGGTAAGATGCACGCCACTGAGATTACGGTATTACAACAACTCAGTTTGAGTTACAGTTCTGGCATGGTTGCATATAATGCCAGCCTCACTAAAGCTGCGCAGCATGCCGCTAGGTTGTGCTGCGCATGTTGACCAGGCGCGTAGTTCATAAACAACTGATAGTCTTTGTGTGATTCTTTGTGTGATCTATCATCCCTAAAAATTGTTGTTGAGGTCCTGAAACCCCTGTATATTTGTCGGTCAGACGTTATACTACAATGACCGAAAAAATCGCAACATAAAAATGTTATTAATGTAGAGTAGTGAAATGTCGGGAATACATTCGTCCAGGAAATATATGTAAGTGATTCGCATTGCAAGATCACAGGTAAATGTAAGCACGAGATAAGCCTTTGCAAATGTGAAATGCTGGTACATTAATAGCCGGTGTAACCATCATACTGTTGCATGCAAGCATGCAGAGGAACAAGCATTGTGTTGTACAGATGTCGGTCGTCAGTTTTTGAATGGCGTTCCTTGTACGTCGTTTTTGGTAGATCTAGAAAGGGACGGTTAAAGGAGCTTGTGCATGACGGTGTTGTTATCGTCTGATGATGTCGTATGTGTGCTCCTTCGGAGACAGATCTGGTGATCGGCCAAGGCTACATGCAGACACGCTGTAGAGGATGCTGGGCTACATGCGGGTGAGCGTTATCCTGTTGAAACTTACCACCTGGAATGCTGCTCATGACTGACAGCACAGCAGGTCGCTTCACCAGAGTGATGTCAGTATTCATCGGATAACTATGAGAGTGCTCATGCTATCATACGATATCGCACCCAGGCCATACCTCGTGGAGTTAGTCCCCTGTGTCACTCACGCACACAGTTTCGTGGCAGGTCTTCAACTGGCCTTCTTCTAACCATTATTGGCACCGAGGCAGAACCAGCTTTCATCAGAAGAAACACCAAGCTGACCTCAGATGAGCTCCTGTTTGACACCACTGAAGTCGAAAACGGCAGTGTTTTTGGGTCATACGAATACACACCACAGATCGCCTGACTCAGAGATTTTCTTGAAGTAACCGATTTGTAACAGTTCGTTGTGTCACCGTGGTGCCAATGGCAGCTCAGACTGCTGCTGCAGATGCAGTTCGATGCGCCTGAATCATACACCAAGCACGGTGGTCCGCCCTCTCGATAGGGCCACGTGGCCTTCCGCAGCGTCGTCTTCTTAACACCGTACATTCACGAGAATGGACAGCAATCACGTGCAGTGGTTACATTCCCGCCTAATCTTTCTCCATGATCGCAGAAGTAGCATCCTGCTTCTCGTAGCCCTTTTACACGACTTCCTTCAAACTCTAGTGAGGTCTTGACAATGGCTTCTTTCGCACCTTAAAGGTATTCTTGACTAACGTCAATTCACGAAGTTAAATCTCAAAGGTAACTAACATTCACGACCGTTATAGCGTGTATCTGAAGAAAGTCTGATTTGCATCCTCGTAGCGGCGCTCACCAATCTTGTGCGACTGACGCGAAATTTGAATAGACATCATCTTTCAGATGTAGAAACACGCCTACAAATGTCGCACAACTCCTCCTTGGTGTTGCGATCCTTTTTTCCGTCAGTGTATTGCACTGTGAGACAATACGTCTTTCAACACGTAATATGAAGGAAACACAAGATACTTAGGACTCGCGTACTCCTTAAAACTCAGGATTTAATGCACATATCGTTTCTGTAGCATAATTCTGTTAATTGCTTTTAGACATTAAACTGCAATGCTTTGAGGTGCTTTCTAACGTGCGGTATTACACAGTGTTAGCTCGTACATCAGGTGGAGTAATACGTTCAAAAGCCGGAGAAGTCCTAACAATTTCGGAGTGCCCGTTCCGCTTCGAAACAACGGACATTTGTCTGCACTAATTGCAGAGTAGTCGCACATTACGTGGCTATTAAGGCAACCTTTGTGTGTTGGGAACTTGCTGGCCGTGATCACGCGGGATACAGGGCTGTGATTTCGCTGCCTCGCGGATCGTTTGTAACAAGTGCCGTGCTATGTTAACAAGCTCTTTTGGGTTTCCATTTCTCGCGTCTATGTGAGAAACGTGTGACCACCACTGACACGGTAAGTCCGTAAGACATCGAAGTTACTACGTAGGTGCAATGAAAAGCAAAGCTTCTTGGTGCTATTCTCGTAGAGTAAGTTCGGCCGGCATTGTTTCTACGATAATACGCAATGGGAACATTTAAATTTTCATTACAACAGTACTTTATGTCGAAATTTGTTATTCCGTAACTACACGAGAAAGACACAACAAATCGTTTCTTTGGCTTCAAAATATATCATTAAATGCTATGTTATACTTTTCGCGTTAGTTCCGCCTGTATGCCGGCCGCGGTGGCCGAGCGGTTCTAGGCTCTTTAGTCCAGAACCCCGCAACTGCTACGGTCGCAGGTTCCAATCCTGCCTCTGGCATGGATGTGTGTGATGTCCTTACGTTAGTTTGGTTTAAGTAGTTCTAAGTTCTAGGGGACTTATGACCTCAGATGCTAAGTTCCATAGTGATCAGAGCCATTTGAACCATTTTTTGAACCGTCTGCATACAACGGATTTTTAAGTACTGGATGAAGTGAAACTGTCGGGACGGGTCGCGAGTCGTACATCGATAGTCTAGTCGGCAAAATGGTTGTCTGGAAGAGACGAAGGACCCAGTTTTAGGTCACGATCCATTATATAGTTTCAAGCACCCTCTAAATTTCAAATGAATATTCAGTTCTGTGAGTGGTGATCAAAAAGCTTCCATTCGAAGCCGTACAGTCCAGTATTGGTATGTCAATCAGGCAAAATCGCCATAAGCATTAGGGTAATTATTCACCGGCGCACCAGGTTGAAGGTTCCCGTTTGGTGAAACATCTCATCCTGTTGGTCGGAGAAATCTGTAATTGCCTGCTGGAAACATTCGTCCGACAGGAATCTTCGATCCTTCTAGGCCCGATAGTCGCATGGGAAGATATCAGGACAAGGTGGAGGCTGCCCGAATATCTCCCACTTGGGTTGGCGTTACTTTTCTATATGGGGACGTACGTTATCATGAATCGGCAGCGCACCTTTTCGTAGTTTTCCCGGATGTTTCACATTCATTAAGCGCTGTAATACCTCCAGCGCTGCGCAGTACCTTTCTTCAGAGAGGGCAACACAAGGTTCACTGAAGTGGAACAGGCTGCCTCCCAGATAGGCCGGCATCTTCCGTCTAAACGCGACCAGCAGCAAGGTTGGTAAAACATCTCACTATGGTGGTTTTCGATAGACATGCTGCCCCATACACATTCTTCATTCTACGATACATGTCTACCGATGTTCATCCTTCGATAGCCAAGAACAGGAGGACAGTGCGTCAGTCCTGTTGTTTCGATGCGTTTGATAATAGCGTCGCGACGGTCCATGTTTCCACATTTACCGCACGCACCTCGGAAAGACACGAATGCCACTTTAATCCCTTGTCTACCCGCCAATGCTTACATACCAACATCCGAGTCACTCGAGGTTTTATATACCCTGCAGCAACACCCTCAAACTGAAGATTTTTGGTCATCCCTGATATATAGACGGACATAAAATTATCAACATATCACTACACGTAACAGATAACGGCTGTATAAAAAGAAAAGAAATTAAAATAATCAGTCAACATCTTTAACACACTTCCTCTTCGGGCGATATGCGTAATGTTTGCGACTTGGACAGAATTTGTGATTGGTGTAAAGAATGGCAGCTAACTCTAAATATAGACAAATGAAAATTAATGCAGACGAATAGGAAAAAGAATCCTGTAATGTTTCAATACTCCAATAGTAGTGTAGCGCTTGACACAGTCACGTCGATTAAATATTTGGGCGTAACATTGCAGAGCGATATGAAGTGGGACAAGCATGTAATGGCAGTTGTGGGGAAGGCGGATAGTGGCCTTCGATTCATTGGTAGAATTTTGGGATGATGTGGTTCATCTGTAAAGGAGACCGCTTATAAAAGACTAATACGACCTATTCTTGAGTACTGCTAGAGCGTTTGGGATCCCTATCAGGTCGGATTGAGGGAGGACATAGAAGCAATTCAGAGGCGGGCTGCTAGATTTGTTACTGGTACGTTTGATCATGACGTGAGTGTTAGGGAAATGCTTCAGGAACTCGAGTGGGAGTCTCTGGAGGAAACGAGACGTTCTTTTCCAGAATCGCTACTGAAGAAATTTAGAGAACCAGCATTTTAGTCTGACTGCAGTAAAATTTTACTTCCGCCAACTTATATTTCGCGGAAAGACCACAAAGATAAGAGAGATTAGGGCTCGTACAGAGGCATATAGGCATTTTTTCCTCGTTCTGTTTCGAGTAGAACACGGAGAGAATATGCTAGTTGTGGTGCGAGGTACCCTCCGCCCCTAACCTTATGGTGGATTGCGGAGTATGTATGCAGATGTAGCTGTAGATGTAGATGTAATATTACACTCCGATCCTTAACTTACACTTGTGTACAAGACAAAATGTTAACGAAGGTCATAACATCAGAGCAATCAGGCCTCCATTGACTTCGAAGTTGTATGTGACAGTGAAGTTATCTGGTCGCGTATAACTGGAGTAGATGAAGCGAAGATAACTTCTTAAAGTTTTTACTGGCCACCCGATTCCGCTGTGACAGTTCTAGAGTCATTCAAAGATTGTATACGGTCAGTAGCGCGTAAATATTGACATCATACAATACTAATTGAAGGCGAATTTAATCTACCTAGTATCGACAGTAATAGAGCTTAATTACTTTTGAATACATTATGGGAGTGACAGTGACCAATGTGCTACAAATATTTACTGTTAGAAACAGTCTTGATCACAATTTATTTATTATGGTGACCGGTTTCGACCACTACTGTGGTCATCTTCAAGCCAATGAGTAAAACCTTCCTTCTGCTGGAGAGATTGTCCAGCAGAGGGAGGTTCTTACACATTGCTCTGAAGATTACCTAAGTAGTGGTCGAAACCGGTCACCATAATAAATAAATTGTGATCAAGACTGTTTTTTATAGTAAATATAGTTGTCTTAGACGGCGAGTACTCATCAGAGGCAAGAGTTTCGTCAGGGTTGCCCTAGGGAAGTGTGACAGGACAGCTGTTGTTCTCTCCGCACATAAATGGTTTGGTGGATGGGGGGGACAGCATTCTGCAGTTGTTTGCTGATGACACTGTGGTGGACGGTAAGGTATCGAAGTCGAAAGACTGCAGGAAGATACAAGACGACTTAGACGAAAATTGTAGTTGGTGTGTGCAACGTCATCAATCTCTAAGTGGGGAGAAATGTAGGTTAATGCTGATGGGTAGAAAGAACTAACCTGTAATATTCAGGTACAGTATTAGTAGTGTCCTTCTTGACACATTCAAGTCGTTTAAATATCTGGTAGTAACGTTTCAAAGCGATATGAAATGGAACGAGCATGCGGGAATTCTGGTTGGGAAGGATAATGGTCGACCTCGGTTTATTGGTTAAATTCTAGGAAGGGGTGGTTCACATGCAAAAAAAAGACCGCATGCAGGATGCTGGTGCACCCTGTTCTTTAGTACAGCGCGAGTGTTTGGGATCCGTAAAAGGACTGACTGAAGGATGACATCGAGGCAGTTCTGAGGTGGGCTGGTAGATTTTTTATCGGTAGGTTCGAGCAACACGTAAGTGTCACGGAGATGCTTCGGGAACTCAAATGGGAATCCCTGGAGGGAAGGCGACATACTTTCCGAGGAAGACTGTTGAGAAAATTAAGAGAACCGGCATTTGAAGCTGACTGCCGAACGGTTCTATTGCCGCCACATTACATTGTTCGTAAGGACGGAAAAGATACGATAGGGCTCGTAGGTAGGTATATAGACCCGGTCGCTTGTTCCTCGGTCTATTTGCTAGCTGAATAGGGGAGGGAATGGTTAGTACGGTACATGGTAATCCACGGCACGCACCGTACGCTGATTTGCGGATGTCTATGTAGATGCAGATGTAGATAAATGGACGTAGAGTCATTTACAAATCTTCAGAGTAATCATATTAATAAATGGACGTCGGGTCATTAACACATTTTCATTGCTAGTAATACCCATATCGTCCAAAAATAAGTAGCTATCAGAAACGTAAAAAACACGAGTGGCAGATAGTTAACAAATTAAAGAGATAAGATGTTTCACTTATCGATCTCAACATTCATATTCCCTAAACACATTTTAATAATCTGTGTTCCCGAAGTGTGCAGAATGCGTGAGTAATAATTTTCAATATTGTGAATCTGGTTGGGTAGTAACATTTCCCAAGGCAATGTGTAATAAATGACCTAAAATTTAAAATGTAGATACCCCTACTATATGATTTAAATAGAATAACTTATTCAGAAGCCAGTAGTCACAGGATCTGAACACAACCAATATTACAGTGCCAGTTTTAAAGTGAGTAAAGCTGTCGGCGTCCATGGTGTTCCACAGGCAATTAGTGCCCCGTGGTTTGTTCCAAATAACGAACACCCCAGAGGATTCAGTCCTCGTTGGCTGGCTAAAGGTATGTGGCGCCCGGGTTTCCAGACATGAGGTCTGGTAAGCGCCGCGTCCTTTGAAAGCCACAAGGCCTCTGTAACCGTTGAAACGTCCCCTTAGAAAAATTATGAATGACTGTGCTTAAACTCACACACAATATTTTTAGCGCAACGCAATCTGACTTTTAATCATCCCTACAAAAGAATGGCCCTGACTAACAATAACCTATACCTTTCATGAATCACTTACGTCACAAAAATCTTCGTTAGTCGAACTACTGCAAAACAGCGAGAGCCAATACTGCCAGGTAAATAAACGATTCTAACTGCTGAAGGCAGTAACTACTGATCGGGATAGTTAACAAATGAAAGATTTTGATAGAGAACAAACAATATATTTACCTTAATGATGTTCAAAAGTCATAATATATGTATCATTTCATGATATACAGTCTCACAAATTTACTCTTTCTGATGGACACACGTCCAAATCATCCGCTCTCAAAACTCCGCCATCTCACTCCCCACATCCACCACTGCTGGCGGCTCACCTCCAACTGCGCACCGCTACGCGCTGTTAACAGCCAACTGCCCAACACTACAATAGCAAATTCCAATAATGCCAACCAGCCACAGATTGCACACAGCACAGCCAGTGATTTTCATACAGAGCGCTACGTGACGTTACTGACATAAAAACCTAAACAGCCTACTTACACCGTAATCTCCAGCAGTGTGGCGTAGTGGTGACACATTTTGCATCACCCTGTGTATTGTCACAAAAATGGTGAATCCTTGACCATCAGGATTCGAGAAAATTTCAAACCTCAATAAAAAAAGAAAACAGAAAATCTCAAGGTGTGCCGCACGCCGATGGGGTTTATTTATAGATGATATGAAGGGCTTATTTCAATAGTGATGCAAGTCCATTACCTCCACCTTTCTGTCTATGATCCTTCTGAAATTAATGGTCAAAACAAACAGAAAGAAAGGTTCATCTGTAGCAAGAAGCCATATGCTTGAATATTTCTGGTATCTCAACTGCATATTTTTCGGCGCTCATTTAACTTTAGGACCCTTTATCTCAGAATGAACAAAAATGGACGTTTACCACTATTGAAATAAGCCCTTCGTATAGTCGTTCACAAAGTATCTATGAGGCAGCTTCATACATCCATTAAACTTACCCAGGTAAGCGGAAGCTGTTTCAGTGTGGATAATTATTTCACCTGTGGTACGCGAAACGGCCTAATTCTTACGCAGAAATCATTCCAGTTCATTAGATGGACCACTTATGAGTACACACATGCGGGTGGCTATCCAAGTGGCACACAGTAGACGAAAACAGAGAAAAATGAACAGGACCTTTTCCCAGCACCTTTTTGTAGGACATTACGATAGTTAAATTTTGGATTTGGATAAGGCCGTGATTTTTGTATTATTCAAGAAAAATGTGCAACAGCGATTTCAAACGCACCCTTAATCCCACACTCGACTCGCACTGGTCAGGATTTCTAGTATGTTGTTCATGGCACTCCCTCCCAACACTGCAGAAAATTTGCGACTGCACGAATTATCTCAATTTTTTGGTCTTCATTGACTGGCCTCATTACGCCACCGGCTTAGTTTAGCACTTACAAACTGTAAAACTAATGTTTGTATAAATTTGAGCTAGCAATTTAAGCATTTTAACAGTACGAAATAAACAATTACATTGTTATACTAGTCAGGCCTTGTGACTACGAAACAACTGTTTTTGTAAACGTTAAATTTGTTTGGCAGAAGTTCGAAATATAGCGCATACTTCAATGCGAGATGCTTTTAATATTCATCACAACGAAATTCTTTCTCAAAATCTGGCAGAAAACCCAAAGAGATTCTGGTCATACATAAAACACAACAGTGGCAAGACGCAATCAATACCATCACTGCGCGATAACAACGGTGAAGTCACTGATGACAGTGCCACTGAAGCAGAGTTATTAAACGATTTTCCGAAACCCCTTCACCAAAGTAGACGAAATAAATATTCCTGAATTCCAATCAAGAACAACTGCTAAGATGATAAACATAGAAGCACATGTTCTCGATGCAACAAAGCAGCTTAAATCACTTATTAAAGCCAAGGCCTCCGGTCCAGATTGTATACCAGTCAGGTTCACCTCAGAGTATGCTGATAAAATAGCTCCATATTTGGCAGTTATATCAACCGGTCGCTCGTAGGAATATCCGTACCTAAAGACTTGAAAATTGCTGCAGTCACACCAATACCCAAAAAGGAAGTAGGAATAATCCGAGGAATTACTAACGTCGATTTGCGGTAGGGTTTAGGAACATATACTGTATTGAAATATTATGAAGTACGTCGACGAAAACGATTTATTGACACATAATCATCACGTATTCAGAAAACTTCGTCCTTTCGAAACACAACTAGCTCTTTATACTCATTAGGTAATGAGTGCTATCGACAGAGAATGTCAAATTGTTTCCATATTTTTAGATTTCCAGAAGGCTTTCGACAGCGTTCCCCACAAGCGTGCTGTAACCTATGGAACAAGGCCTCAGTTGTGCGGCTGGATTCGTGATTTCCTGTCAGAGAGGTCACAGATCGTTGCAATAGACGGAAAGTCATCGAGTAAAACAGAAGTAATATCCGGCGTTCCCCAAAGAAGTGTTGCTGGTCTATATTAACGATATAGAAGACAATCTGAGCAGACCTACTTCATTGTTTGCAGATGATGCCGTCATTCACCGTCTCGTAAAGTCATCAGATGACAAAAACGACTTATAAAATGATTTACATATCTGTATGGTGCGATGAGTGGCAATTGACGCTGAATAAATAAAAGTGTGAAGTTATTTACATGGGGGCCAAAAGAAATCAGCTAAATTTCGATTACGCGATAAGTCACACAAATCTGAAGGCTGTAAATTCAACTAAATACTTAGGGATTACAATTACAAAAGACCTAAATTGGAACGATCACATAGATAATGCTATGGGTAGAGAAAACCAAAGACTGCGATTCATCGGAAGGTCTACTAAAGAGACTGCTTACACCACGCTTGTCCACCCTATTCTGGAGTATTGCTGTGCGGTGTGTGATGCGCATTAGGTGGGACTGACGCATGACATCGAGAAAGTACGAAGAAGGGGAGCACGCTTTTATATATCGAAATAGAGGAGATAGTGCCACAGACATGAGTCAATTCGCGTGGGAATCATAAAAACGAAGGCGTTTTTCGTTGGGACGGGATCTTGTTTTGAAATTTCACTCACCAGTTTTTTCCTCCGGTTGCGAAAACATTCCCTTCGCACCCACCTACATAGGGAAAAATGATCATCACGATAAAATAAGAGAAATCAGGGCTCGTACACAAAAATGTAAGTGCTCGTC
Source organism: Schistocerca americana (assembly GCF_021461395.2). Lineage (NCBI taxonomy): Eukaryota > Metazoa > Arthropoda > Insecta > Orthoptera > Acrididae > Schistocerca > Schistocerca americana. The sequence continues at coordinate 189,881,935 of NC_060122.1, read as the reverse complement.
GCGTCGTTCGAGAGAGGAACGGTAGAGAGGGAGCTTAAAGGTGATTCATTGAACCCTCTGGCAGGCACTTTATTGTGAATAGCAAAGTAACCACATAGATGTGGATGTATTGTCAATGTAATTCGTCTTAGTGTAACAGTCTTTCAATACCATCACGGGCAAGTCTGAACTTGTAATGTTAACGAAACATCTTACTATGCCGTTGGCGTAAATCTCAATCTACAGAGACCAAAGAAAGTCGAATATAGTGAATAGCTTGTGTGGTCGGAAATTTTCTCACAGTGGTAGGAGGAAGTGATACGAACAACAGACTACACATCTTGACTGGTGAGGGATGGGTGTGGGGTGGAGGTGCATTGCATTTGAATATCATATTTGTACGTTTTTCTTGAACAACTGGAAAACTGTGGCCTCCGGCACAAATGTATCTCACTGTAAAATTTAACTACATTGAATTTCTTAAAATAAAGTGTGTTCATTTTGTCTCGTTCGTAACGAGCGACGTAATATGACAATCTCGAGCATTGTTTGTGGATCCCAGATAAAAAAAATGCAGGTAGTGTAAAACGTGGCTTCAAAGAACTTTGCAGTCGCCGTTCGAATGAACGATGAACGGATGTAATTAAAGAGGATGATATGGTGGAGCATGCACTGGGCGATTCGACGACATACATCGTCTGGAGTAGTTGGTGCTTCGTCAGAGACTACGTCTTTGAGTCTGCCTAAAGAAAGAAATCAAGGGGATTCAAATCGGGGGAGCTCGCAGGCCATTTGATAACAGAATTTCATCCAATTCAATGTTCACAAAAGATGTCATTGAGTGTTGGTCTTGCAACACGGGAGAGAGAGCTGCACAACCGTCGTGTTACCGCCACATACACTGTCGAACAAACAGTTGGCACCCCTTCTAGAAGAACCGACAGAATGTTCGTCAGAAAGTGTACGTACGGATGTCCTTTTAGACCGCCTGACATGAACTGAGCTCCCACAGTGGAATTTCCTATGATGCCGCACCATATGTTTACGATCAACGGCCGTTGATGTTGCACCTGACGAAGCCAGTGTGGGTTTTCGGGTGCGCAGTACCGCATGTTAAGTATTTTTACATTAAAGGGGTTAGTAAACGTTGCTTCATCGGTAAAAAGCACACGATGGAAAAACGTACGATCGTCTCTCAGTTGATGAAGGACAAACCGATAATATTCTATACGACGTTTGAAATCACAGTCGCCGAGTGCCTGATGTTGTTACATGCTTTTATTCTTCTTGCGTCATCAGACTTCTGAATGGTTTGATGCAGCCCACCACGAACACCTCTCCTGTGCCAATCTCTTAATCTCACGTTAGCACATGCAACCTAGGTCCTCAATTTTTTGCTGGATGTAATCCATTCTCTATTTTCCTCTATTGTTTTTGCCCTCAACAGCTCCCTCTAGTACCACGGGAGTCATTCCCTGGCGTCGTAGCAGATGTCGTTTCATCCTGCACCTTCAACTTGTCAGTGTTTTCCACATATACCTTTCCTCTCCGATTCCGTGCAGAAACTCCCCGTTCTTACCTTACCAGTCCACCTAATTTTCAACATTCGTCTGTGGCACGCATCTCAAATGCTTCCATTCTCTTACAGTGCGATTTTTCTAGTCCATGTTTCACTACCATATAATGCAGTGCGCCAAAACTACATTTTCAGAAATTTCCTCCTCAGATTAAGTCCTATGTTTGATACTCCTGGCCATGAATGCCCTTTTTGGCAGTGCTAGTCAGTTTAGATATCCTCCTTGCTATGTTCGTCATAGGTTATTTTGCTGCCTAGGCATCAGAATTCCTTAACTTCTTCTACTTCTTGACTGTCAATCCTGATGTTGAGTTTCTCGTTGTTTTCATTTCTTCTACTTTTCATTACTTTCGTCTCTCTTCGCTCTACTCTCAGTCCATATTTTGTATTCATTAGACTGTTCATTCCTTTGAAGAGATCATCTAATTATTCTGCACTTTCACTCAGGACAGCATTGTTATCTACGAATCACATCATTGGAATCCTTTCACCTTGGATTTTTAAATCCACTCCTGAGCGTTTCTTCTATTTCTATCATTGTTTCTTCGATGTAGGGATTGAACAATAGGGGGTGGGGAGGGGGGAAGACTACATCCCTGTCTTACACCCTTCTTAATAAGAACACTTTATTCTTGGTCATTCACCCTTATTATTCCCTCTAGGCTTTTATGCAAATTGTGTATTACCCGTCTCTCTCTGTAGCTTACCCTTATTTTTGTCAGAATTTCGAACATCTTGCACCATTTTACATTGTCGAACGCTTTTCCAGATCGGCAAATCCTACGAACGTCTCTTGATTTTTCTTTAGTCTTGCTACCATTATCGACCACAACGTCAGAATTGCCTCTCTGGTGCCTTTACATCTTCTAAAATCAAGCTGCACTCATGTAACACATTGTCAATTTCTTTTTCCCATTCTTCCGTTTATTATTGTTGGAAGTAACTTTGATGCATAAGCTGTTAAGCTGATTGTGCGATAATACTCGCACTTGTCAGCTGTTGCAGTCTGCAGAAGTTTGTGGAAGACATTTTCCCCAAAGTCTGTTGTTATGTCGACAGAATCATACATTCTACACCCCAACGTGAATAGTCCTTTTCGTGCCACTTGTCCCAATGATTATAGCGATGGATATTTTTTCGTTGCAGAATTAGAATGACGCTCGTCTTGCTGATTCCCATTCTTTGGCAATATGTCTCGTATCACTGTGCTGATTCTATAGCACTGTATCCCGATACATTTATGTCGCCTCGTGATGACTGTGTTGTGTGATGTCCTTAGGTTAGTTAGGTTTAAGTAGTTCTAAGTTCTAGGGGACTGATGGCCATAGATGTTAAGTCCCATAGTGATCAGAGCCATTTGAACCATTTTGAACATTTGTGTCGATGTATAATTGGTTTGTTTTGTAAATAATATTTGTATTTTTACACTTGGGCTTGCCTAGGGACAACTATGCTATCGAACGATTACATCGATAGGTCGTGTGGAGAACCAAAGTGTTGAGGATCTTTGGTAGTGTTAACTCTACCGCATGGAGCGCGGGCAGAGGGAGTCTGGCTGGAATAGGGCGGTGGTGCGAGTGTGTTCTGTGACGCTCACGCGAGTTGCCGCGCTTTCAGGGTTTGGCAGCATGTAATTGCGCTCGACTTGCTATGATAGTTTCTGACCCGGTGCCGCGGACGGGAAGCAATAGCTGGCGCACATAAAGAATCCGTTTCGCCTGGTGACCGCGTCGAGAAGAAGGTGCGCCAACATCCAGCTTCTGCAACAGCGACGGCCGACAGTGGGTGACTGTCGCCACCTTCCCGGTCGACGACTGCAAACATTCAATGAGCCAACGAGGAAGACTAAAAGAACGTAAAGTTGTAGAACTGTAAGGCAGACCTCAGCCTTTCAAACTGTTGCATCACAAAAATACAGCAACTTAGCATGAACCTCTGTTGCTCGTTGTCCCAATTGCATTACCAAGCAGGACCCCTTCCTTTTCTACAATCAACCCGAGTGTCGTTGAAATTCATACGCCAACATTAAAGTAATATCATTCCATTTCACTGCTTTAATTTCAAAGTTTAGTTAAAGTATTCATAGCTGGCTACAATATTCAGATTACACAAGCAGAAATTAAGAGTGCGAGTTTTGTTGCCATATTTTAGCTTACCTGTGACTGCAGCTCAGCCGGTCGATGTGGCCGAGCGGTTCTAGGCGCTTCAGTCTAGAAGCGCGCACCGCTACGGTCACAGGTTCGAATCCTGCCTCGGTCAGGTTAGTTAGGTTTAAGTAGTTCTACGTTCTAGGGGACTGATGACCTCAGATGTTAAGTCCAATACTGCTCAGAGACATTTGAACCATTTTGAACTGCAGCTGAGCTTGGTACGTACTAAATTGTACTATTGTTAATTGTTCAGAAACATTTAATTCAAGTTCAAAGTTATATCTCTTATTTATAAATTGCGTAGATTCCAGTAGCTTTTGAAATGACTGTTGAGGTAGCCCAAGACTAACCTTATTTTATTGAATTCCGTAGTGCTTCAGGAACAAAGTTCACTATTAATTTCAGTCACTAAATTAAGTTCCAGTTTTCCAGTTCTATTAATTCTTTCGCTAAATTAAGTCAGAGTGTAGCGAAATTTATTACTTCTGACAAACGTTCAGTTTTCACACAGCACGTGTCAACCTTCAGTTGCCACGCCTTTAGCGCTAATTATATTTGCATTAATCTTTCATTTTCAGTTATTATAGTAGTTGTCCATAGGAGTGGCGACCGTAATTTTCCCCAAATCTGAAATATCTAGTTAACGCCAATTAATTGTTAACGTAACGAGCTCACATTTACTTTCTTTATTGATTTTACCCTTTTTTCAAAATTAATTTTTACCAATTCCATTTGCATTTTCCTTTCATTTAGATGTTGCCCTTTCCTCCCTCTTTACCGACAAATTAACTTCGGTGACGATTGCTTTTCTCAAATTTCCATTAGGTGCACGGGGTTTAATTTTTCACTGTCATTAAGGTCGGTAAGTGAGGGGGTGGTTACAAGTGGCGACCTGGTGACAGGACAATCTTAGGATTTGTGGTTGTTCTGGACACGAATTTTGCATTGTGCTAATCTTGTAACAAAGTACTTGTTACGAACAGGTAGTTACGTCAGCGAGGCTAAAAGTAGTGGGAGGAATCCTAATTAGATTTGAGATTTGGTTATTAAATTGAAAATTATTAGAATGACTGAAGGCAACAATTACCGAAATTTGGTAGACTTGGATACAGAACAATCGGTCGAACAGTGGGAAACGCGCACCGTGGAACCCATTGTTCAGGGGCCTGTGGCTAGCATGAAAGACGCGACCGCCGAAACGCAAGAAAGAGCAGAAATAGAATTCCAAACTTTAGAAAATGTTTCGGAATCGGAAGTGAAAATCAAATCTGAACCCGTTGAAGACGAATAGGGGGGACAATTAAAGAGGTACCCGCTACGGAAGTAAAACTGCTGGTTTCCGGGAATTTAACTGATTTATTGAATGTTTTAATTAACGAAATCAGGGCTCACTATAGCAAGATAGAAACTCAATCGGCAGAAATTAAAGCTCAGTCTGCCAAGCAAGAAGCTCAGTCTGCCAAGCAAGAAGCTCAGTCTGAAAAAATTGACAGGAAGCTAGACAATCAGAACAAAGCTATTAAAGTGATTAATAACAATGTTGGAGTTGTTAACACAAAAGTTGATAAAATCAAAGAAGATATTGTTGTAATTAATACCGAAATCGGTCATCTTAAACAGGAAATGATAGGCGTTCAGGAGGAAATTGCAAGCGTAAATACTCGTTTTCATCCCGAAATTAGCAGAATCGAGAAAAGTGTAGGAGAAGCAGTTGCTCCGATCATCGAGAATAAGGTGACGGAACAAATTCAATTCGTGAAAAAAGAGAATCAACAGAAGGTGGAAACTTTAAAGGCTTTAGTGTCCGAAGTAGATACTAAAGTGAGGAAGCAGGCTAATACCTGCAAAGAGAGAAAGAGGGAAGTGGAAACGCTTGCGACAACCACTTACCAAGTAATTAGGAGAGAGTCGGAATTAGAAAAGAAACTTGACGAAAAACAGAGCTATGTGCCCAAATGTGCACATAGTTCGGAATTGTTGACGAAAGAGGAGCGGTTCGACCGCTTGAATAAAGGCGGTAAACACTTGACGGATTTCATTAAAAATTGTGAAAGAGTTTTACGCAGATTATGGACTAATGAGAGAAAAATTAATGCGGTTGTTGACGTGTTGGCTGGTGATGCCAAGCGTTGGGGCTTAAACTTCAACACCAAGGACCTGACTTTCGACGAGTTTAAAAATTTGTTTCTGGCTGAATACTGGTCAGAGCAAAAACAACAAAGTGTCTTGCGCGAATTTGTCGTATCGAGGCCTTTCGATGCGAATTCGCGTGGCTCGATAAAGGAGTTTTGTGAGGGGTGGATCCGCAAGTTGGAATATTTGCGTGACCGCCGCACGGAATCCGAAATAGTCTGGGAACTCTACAAGAAGCTCCCAGATGATACAAAACGCTACGTACGAAGCAATTACAAGACAATCAATGACTTCCTGGAAAGAGTTGAGGGCGAAGATAATTGGAGCAATAATCGCGATAGTGGTAGAGGCCGTGGTAACAACAACGGGTACCACTACAACCACAACAACGATAACCATGGGAATAATGCATACCGCAACCATGGCTGCAATAACAATAATGGTTCGGACCGTAATAACAATAGGTACAATGCAAATTATAACAGGAATGACGGAAACCAGTATCATACTAACGTGATACGGGTTTCACAGAATAGTAATAACGCCAGAGGGTGTGATAAGCCGCCTCAGCAGCATCCGGGCAGCAGATCTGCTGGGACGAGACAGGGAAACCATTAGCCGCACCGGTGAGGGGCCGACCGGGCGTGGAGAAATTATGGCGGCCCAATAACAGGAGAAAACCCAGGTGTCGTCGTTACGAAAATTCCGTATGGAATAATCAACGGCGGGAGAGTGTGTCAGTGTTAAGAGAAAGGAGTGCGCCCACAAGTAGTAGATCAGTTGTAGACACTGCAGTAGAAAATACATTCACTGTCAGTGAGAACAATTTAAGTAGTGTTCCGGAAATCGATTATAAAGTGGTAGCTGTAACACCCACAGCGGAACTGGAGATTGAGTTTAAGAATGAGTCGCAATTGTTGAGAGATCAGATGTCGGATAACACGTCCGTCATCGAGCGAGGGGATGCGGAGAGGGATGGGGTCTGGTTAAGGCAGTTCGGTCGCTTATACGACGAACTGAGAGATTATAGGGGCCTGTACAGGAGAAGTGTTTATGGGGAGCGCGGGCGGGATTTGCCGCGTCTCGTCCCGCAGGAAGATAGTGTTTGTGAAGTGATAGGTAGTTTTGGCCCTAACCGGCAGACTTTACCACAAATTGTTGATGTTAATGGAGAGCAAGAGCAAGATTCGTCGTGTTTCGTCCCGCAGGAGTTGGATGTTGAAGTAGTAACGGAAAGTTCTGGCCCTAACCGGCAGACCTTACCGAAAGTTATAGTGGCAGAAGCGGCCGACCCATCCGACGCAAAACTCCAGTTTAAACATTGCGAGAGTATTAAGGAGAAAGATTCCGAAAATTTTAGTGATAGCTGGACAAGATTGGTAGAAAAGTACGTAGATTACAGCGTGTATGAGGTTAGAGCTGACGTTATGCGGTCGGACGGTAGCAGTGTGGGTTGCGCAGATCCAGAGGAAGTAATTGCAGATACTACTGGGCACATTCCTCCAGGTAGATTGGCAGATGAGATCAATCTGACCAAAGTGGAATCAACGAAGGTGACAATTAGTGAATTGATAGCAAAGCAACACTCAGTAGTTGATGACTTACAGGAAAAGGTTTCGGTATTGGAGGCGAAGCTACAGACTAAGCCTCAGGACAAACGTGTTGAAATTAAAACTGTATGTCAACAGAGGCTGAAAAAACCGCCAGATAAGCCCGATTTAGGATCAAAGCCGGATTTAGGATCAAAGCCGGATGGTTTTTCTGGAATGACCCGGATATAGACGAGGATGTATTGTGGGTAAATAAAGAAACAGTCGCGGATAAGTGTAGACAGGTAGTAGTGTCTGTTAAAATGCACGGCCTACAACTAAACGTGTTAATTGACACCGATGCAGAATTGAGTGCTGTATCTAGGAAAATATTTGAGTTAATGAAGGACAAACCTGGTAACATAGTTATGCCAGTAACCGGAGTGAAAATTATCGGTGCTACTCGGAAGGCCAGTAAACCGATCACAAAACAGATTTTTGTCAGCTTCGAGATATGTGGGGCACGATTTGAACAAGAGTTTGTCGTCGTGCCAGACTTAACTACGGGAGTAATCATCGGGTTAGATTGGCTATTAAAGTTCCGTGCGCTGATTAATTGCGAAAGCAAAACTTTGGCATGTACGTCACAAGATAAAACAATAGTAGTTAGTTTTGACGAGGCAGCAGACGGTGTGCATAGGCAATACCAGCCTATACACCTTGTTAACAGGCCACAGAAGTAAAAGTTTAGTGGAAGAGATAATCAAATTCCCTCCAAGGATTGACATTAGTATTGGTGTGAAAAAAGATCGTTTGCGAGAAATAATGAAGCTAAAAGCCGATGCTCGCATACGTCGTCATGACGCTAAAGCGCGTTTTGCTAAATTTGCAATCGGAGACTTGGTACTTGTAAAAGCTCATGAGAAATCGAGCGAGATAGACAATGAAATATCCAAATTTATGTTTGTTTATAATGGACCATATAAAGTCATTGGTATACCTCACACAAATGCTTATTGCTTAGAGTATCCAAGCTCTGGATAACTATTAGGTATACGGAACATTGTACACTTGAAATTGTACCAACCTAGGACGGATTAATACCACGGAATGGGTAATTTGTACAGTACGTAAATATAGAGTGTGATTTAACGAATTGCTAGATTGCCATGCTTTTGCCTGACCAAGAGGACATTAAAGAAGTTGTAATTAATAAGTAATTAATTTTGTCCAAATGATTTCAGAGTAACTGATTTCTAATCAATTAAAACATCCAAGCTGCTAGTCTATGTTTTCAGCTGAGTCACAGTAGATTAGGGAATGCAAATATGATTTTGTAACTAGCTGTAAGATTTTATGAATGTGTGTTTTACTAGTCATTGCCGATGTACTTGGACGCTGTTTTAAGTTTCAGGCTAGTACATGCGTGTGATGATGGACAGTGTTGAGTTATCCACTGTGATAGTATTGATGGACTCCTTGAGATTACTCGGGAGTGAGTTTTTCCGAAAGAATTCAGTGAATCCGACGTTATGGAAATGCTGTTACACAGGCGAGTGAGATCAAGCGTGCCGCACAGGCGGGCGCAACAAACTGACGAGGCGGAGCAGCTGTCGGTTCTTGGGCCGCTCTCAGCATTCTTTGTACTTGCGAGTACGGCAGGCGGGGTTCTTTTTCTTCCCAGACTGCTGATGTGAAGAATTCTGGTGTCAATATTTATGTTATTTTTCGATCTCCTGTATATTATTTTCTTGTTTAGCGTTAGGTAAACTCTCATGACAAGAATATTAATTATGAAAAGGTTATATAACAATGTGTATTCTATGTAATTAATTGTTAATTTGCGTATTTTGATGTACCTGTTTTTTATGACCATGTATTCTGGTTAATTTCGTAAATAGTATTCCATTTCTTGAGACTGCTAGGAATTTTGCTGATTTAGAATAGCTGAACCATTTTCTATGTTTTCTATGAATTTTAATATGTTGTCAAGCTGTTTTCTTTTGTGTAAGATGACAGACGGGAATAAGGTTATGGGTGTCTCCACTCAATTATTATGGTCTAAAAATTGCTTTATGGTTAATTAGCATAATGTTAAATTTTCTTGATATTTTGAGTATGTGCATTTCCGCTGCTTTTTTTCCTTTTTGGGGCATTATGAGTCTGTTTAGGTTACATGATCATCCTCAGACAATGTGGGGCACGTGTAACGCCGGAAATGTATATCCTCCAATTTCTGTACTATAAATTTTTTTCCTCAATTTTGTTACCTGAAGATACTCCATTTCTGTGTCTATATGTATTGTAATTGTTCTACTATTTGTATAGATATATATATATATATTTATGCATTTATCTCGATGTATAATATGTTTGTTTTGTAAATATTATTTGTATTTTAACGATGAGTCTGGCCTAGGGATAACTATGCTATCGAACGATTACATCGATAGGCCGTGTGGAGAACCAAAGTGTTTAGGATCTTTGGTAGTGTTAACTCTGCCGCATGGAGCGCGGGCAGAGGGAGTCTGGCTGGAGTAGGGCGGTGGAGCAGGTTTGTTGTGTGACGCTCACGCGAGTTGCCGCGCTTTCGGGGTTTGGCAGCATGTAGTGGCGCTCGACTTGCTATGATAGTATCAGACACGGTGTCGCGGACGGGAAGCATTAGCTGAAGCACATCAAGAGCCCGTTTCGCCTGGTGACTGTGTCGAGAAGAAGGCGCTCCAACATCCAGCTTCTGCAACAGCGACGGCCGACAGTGAGTGATCGTCTCCACCTCCTCGATCGACGACTTCAAACCTTCAATCAACCAACCAGGAAGACTGGTAGCACGTAAAGTTATAGAACTGTACGGCAGACCTCAGCTTTTCAAACTGTTAAATTTTTCTCACTAAATTACAGCAACTTAGCATGAATCTTTGTTGCTCATTGTCCCAATTGCATTACCAAGCAGGGTCCCTTCCTTTTCCGAAATGAACCCGAGTGTCGCTGAAATTCATACGCCAGCATTAAAGTAATGTCATTCCATTTCACTGCTTTAATTTCAAAGTTCAGTTATTCATAGCTGGCTGCAATATTTAGATTACACAAGCGGAAATTTAGAGTGCGAGTTTTGTTACCATATTTTACCTTACCTGTGACTGCAACTCAGCTTGGTATGTACTAAATTTTACTATTGTTAATTGTTCAGAATCATTTAATTCAAGTTCAAAGCTAAACCTCGTATTTCTAAATTGCGTAGAATCAAGTAGCTTTTGAAATGATTGTTGAGGTAGCCCAAGATTAACCTTATTTTATTGAATTTCGTAGTGCTTCAGAAACAAAGTTCACTATTAATTTCAGTCACTAAATTAACTTCCAGTTTTCCAGTTCTATTAATTCTTTCGCTAAATTAAGTCAGAGTGTAGCGAAATTTATTACTTCTGACAAACATTCAGTTTTCACACAGCACATGTCAACCTTCAGTTGCCACGCCTTTAGTGCTAATTATATGTGCATTAATCTTTCATTTTCAGTTATTATAGTAGTTGTCCATAGGCATGGCGACCGTAATTTTCCCCAAATCTGAAATATCTAATTAACACCATTTAATTGTTAACGTAACGAGCTCACATTTACTTTCTTTATTAATTTTACCCTTGTTTCAAAATTAATTTTTACCAATTCCATTTGCATTTTTCCTTTCATTTAGATGTAACCCTTTCCTCCCTCTTTACCGACAAATTAACTTCGGTGACGGTTGCTTTTCCCAAATTTCCATCAGGTGCACGCGGTTTAATTTTTCACTGTCAATAAGGTCGAAAAGTGAGGGGGTGGTTACAAACTTCTTCATGTTCTCCAGCGTGTGCTGTCTTCTTGCAGAAATAAGCGGCCTCCGGTGCAGACAAGTTAGCTGGTCAATGTGTTAACATCCGGACACAGCATAGCATGAGAGCTCTACTTACACAGCTGTAATTGTCTTCTCAAAAGCTGTCGAATGGATTTAGCCAGAGTACACGGCTCAGTTAAAAAAAAAAAAAAAAAAAAAAAAAAAAAAAAAAAAAAAAGAAGAGACGCACTTGCTTCAATATCTCTGTTGATACCAGCAGTAAAAACATTAACAAACAAACACTAACATTTACGAAAACCGTGTTTCGATTCTCGGTAAGTTCATATAATTTTCACTAAACAGGAGAACGGGAAGATCTCAAGTCCCTTCCTGCAGGAACACATCAACCTGAGCACCGTTCTCTACAGCTCAGTGGGTCTATAGAGGGACAGAGTTTCTCTTGATACGTGTTTGCGGATTCCATGTTTATCTTTGTAGAATATTTCTTTCTCCGAAAATGTAATGATACAAGAACATGAAACGTTATTCTACAACAGACTGACGTCAACGATGTAAGCTTGTAATTACGTCCTACGACCAGCGTTGTTTCTCCGTTTGCTGGATACCGTTAGTGTCATCGGCGACCTGTGATAAATTGCTGCAGGGAGGAGAGCACCTTCTGTCACATAATCTCTGTAATGTCTTACACTATCTAATCTGGTCATGATGCTTTTCCACTACAAATTGAGTGAAGCTATTTTTCTATTGCGCGATTTGTCATCTTAATATCTGCTATTTGAAAGTTCGCACGATGATTTAAACGACGGACCGTACTACGATATTGCACGATGAAAATTTTTCAGAAGACCGCATTGAGTATTTCGGCCTTCCTTCTGCCATATCCAGTTTCGGTGCCATTATGATCTCTGAGTTACTAAATAAATAAATTTGAAACGCTTACACATCTTACATAAGACCAAAACTTCACACGATTTTTTGTTAAATTGTTTGACAAAGTTTTACTTTCAAAGAAATACTTGACTGTTTCTCTAATTGCTTCCCTTACGCTCACTTTCCTTTTCTTCGGCTATAATTAGTAAGCTATGTTTTCACATTTCCTGAATCTGCAGTGATGCTCATTATTAGGTGTAGGATGTCGATTTACATTAGGATTTTGGAACATATACTGTGTTACTTAATTATGACTTACATTGAAGGTCAGCATGGATTCAGAAAACATCATTCTTGTGAAACACAAACACCTCTTTACTCGCACAAAGTTATGAGTGCTATGGACATAAGACTTCATATTGATTCTATATTTCTATACTTCCGCCATTCCTCACAATAGACTTCCAGTCACATCGCGTACCAACGGAGTATTGTTTCAATCGAGCTACTGGATTAGTGTTATCCTAACATAAAGGTCACGGTATGTACTAATCTATGAAAAATCATCGAGTAAAAGTTTTATAGGCCGTCCGCTTTTCTAATCTACGCAAATGATTAGAAGACAATTTGAGCAGGCCTCTGAGATTGCTTGCAGAAGATGATGCCAATTAACGACTAACAAACTGATCAGAAGTTCAAAACCAATTGGCAAAATGACTTAGACACGATGTTAGTATAGTACGAAAAAGGTGAATGATGAAGAAAAAGTGTGAGGTCATCCATATGAATACAGCGGATACACGATAAATCACACAAATTTAAAACCTGTCAATTCAGCTACATACGTAGCTAAGAATTAACAATTACGAAAAATTTGTATTATAACATTCGCATAGTGTTGTGGGAAAGCCGGACCGAATCCTGCTTTCACTTTTACTAAATAGACTGTTTACACTAAGCTTTACCGTACTGCTGTGCAGTATAGGATTCTTACCAGTCAGAATTGACAGAGGACATCGAAAAAGTCCAAAGAAGAGGAACTAATTTTTGCATTATCGCCAGATAGGGAAAACAGTGTCATGGATATGATAAGCGAGTTGTGGCGGTAGTCATTAAAACATAGGTGTTTGTGACAGCGATGAGATCTTTTCGTGAAATTTCGATCACCAACTTTCTCTCCTGAATGCGATAATATTTTATTAAGACCAACCTATACAGCGAGAAATGATCATCGAAATAAAATTAAAAAAAATAAAAGGTCTTACAGAAACATTTCAGTGTTAATTTTTCCTACTCGCTGTTAGAGGGTGTAACGGGAAAGGAAAAGCATGCAGTTGGTTCGAAGAACCCTCTGCCATGCACGTAAGTGTGGACTGAAGAATAGTCATCCAGATGTACATGTGCCGGAACACTGTACTTATTTACTGTTTAAACATGATATTCGTACATAGTAACGAATTCATTAGGCTGGAAGCGGGGGGTTGGGGGTTGCTGCTGATATCTTCATGTTACGTGTTTATTATTTTGTTGTTTTTCTTCCACAACGTTTATTTGCCCATATAGTATGTAAGCAATTGAGACCTCAGTGTTAATGCATTTTCTAATGGATATAATTTTCTCATAACATTTAATATCGTACCACATGCATTTCAGCTCAATCATTATGTCTGACTGCTTGAAGCAGAATCACTAGATGTCTGTCTGACACTCACTTTTCATGCAGATGAAAGAGTGGTTCTGTTGGAGGCGTCTCACCTAAGGACGGCATGGTTCAGCACACAAGTACATCATTACGACAAATCCTCTAATCCCCGTGTTGATTACGTTGAAAGATGAGCAAGTCACATAAAAACCATATGTATTTAAGTCATATCTGATACACACGTATATTTCAGATCCCATATCTATAGCGGAAGAGAACAATTGACCTTGTAAAAATTTACTACGTATTCTTAGCGATTCATTTACAAATGGCTACTAATATCAAAAAATCTAGTAAAATAACAGTGACAAACCAGAAGAATTTTGTAATTAATGCTGATTTTTATTCAGTGTATAAGATACAAAATTATTATTTCAAATGTTGGCGAGATGGGAGTATATTACTGAGCATATAAAATTAGTAACGCATATAAAATTAGTATGATTGATTCATTAATATTATTGAAATATCCTTATATATTTTCAACTTTTTTACTCCTGTCCTATAAAATTACGGTATGGTGATAATTTTTACTCTGGGACCCTCTTATGACAACTGAATGAAACATGATTTTTGTACGAAATGCGTTACGCGTTTAATCTTTGCAAGGCATCTTCGGAGGCTGATTTCGTGGTCGTTGATCTACTTGTTGCACTTTAGTTCCTTTATTATCACTGCTCTGTTTCTTATAAATGCCATTTGAAATTCTGTTTCCAGATTTCAAAGTGCTAGGAACCGAACGCTGGTTTTAGTGAAGACTCGTTTTGTGAACCAAATAAACCATGAAAACGAGTGTTCAGTTCTTATTTCTGAGTCTGAAAACCAAATTTCAAATGGCAGCTATAAGGAAGAAAACAGCGTTAAAAAAGGAAGAAAAACACAAGATGTATATCAACAGTCACGAAATCTGCCACTGATGTTTCCTGCATAGAATAAAGACGAAACGTGTGTGGTATGAAAGTTGCGATGCGTTCGAACCAAATTAAAAACTATCAGCACATCGTAATGTGTATAAACTTTTTCCGTTCACCTTTTTCAACGAAAGAGCTCTAAGAGGACAGCGACTTTAGGTACATTTCATTTTGATTTTCTCGTAAAATGACTTGTCTCACAGAATTTGTGCAGCTAAAACGTGTGGAGAGCAATTAATTTAAAACATCGTCTATTACGTAATGTGTATATAGATGTCTAGGTACTGACAGCCGCATTCAGAATTACGTTACCCACATGACTGACTGTTTCGTTATCAGAGTATTGGTTACATCCATTGTGCTGTGCGGAATGTTGAGGTATTGTTATATTCGCGTATTTAAAAATTCGCAGAAATTCATTTATGGTTCAAATGGTTCAAATGGCTCTGAGCACTATGGGACTTAACATCTTAGGTCATCAGTCCCCTAGAACTTAGAACTACTTAAACCTAACTAACCTAAGGACATCACACAAACATATATATATATATATATATATATATATATATATATATATATATATATATATATATGTTTGTGTGTGTGTGTGTGTGTGTGTGTGTGTGTTTGATTGTACCTTTCAACCGACGCTACCGGGACTTTGATGGCCAAGAAGCGTGACCATTCCGCTGATACTCTCTTAGATACAGATGTCTTTCCGGATAACTTCTTGTTTGTATCACGGGCATCTATGAGAAAGAAGCAGCTATGAGGTAGGTTGACACGGAAATATTTTCCTTCAAATTTCGTAAGCATCCAAGGCCAGCGCCTAGCAATGAAACAAAAATTCGGGGAAAAGTTACCAATTTAGCAGTATTTTGAGACAAAAAAGATGTTTTTAAATTTATGGCAGTATGTTACTACTCACATGGGTCTAATTGCCACGAGTGTTCTGTTTATTTCTGCAACTGCAACAGTGCTTTACGAACTTCCGGAAACGAATTAGTACATCTCGAAAGACGACGTCGATTTTGATCCGATGACTGCATATACCTCCTGGAGTACATGTACTGAGAATGCGTTCAACGTCGTCAGCCAACAGACAGTGTTGTGTCATAGCTATCAGAGCGCCGCCTAGTCTACCCTTTAACAGGGAATGCTCAGAGCCAGAAGGCTCAGTGTGATGCAAAAGTGCCACGGAGACACACGAGTGCGCCCTACAGCATTCGAGCGAGTTTGTAGGGGCTCAAATTGTCGCCTTCCGAGATGCGGGATGGTAATCGTGGAAAATTGCTACGTAAGTTGGACACGTTGCATCAGCTGCCCAACGGTGCTGGTTCAGTGGTCAGTGAACATTCTCAAGCTCGCAGGCGAGGTTCTGAAAGTACATGCAGCACAGACGCCCGTTGCTCGTCGTATTCTAAGGGCAGCAGTGGCAGATGGTACAGCTGCCACAGCACAGATAAGAGGGCTTGTGGGCCCACACGTGTCAACCGTAACTGCTGCGAACTGGTTATTAACAGTGTGACTAAGGGCAGGCTCACCTTTAGCCCGTCTTCCACTCACGCCAGAGCATCGACAGGCGCGGTTTGACTTGTGCCACCATAAGATCATCTAGAAGATGGATTGGCGCGCCGCCGTCTTTATCATTGACAGCAGATTCTGCTAGCACCCAGGTGATGGTCGTTTGCGCGTACGACGTAGACTTGGCGAGCGCCGTCTCGTAGAGTGCATTCGTCCAAGACGCACTGGCTGCACATCAGTTTCTATGGTCTGCGATGCGATAAGCTACAACTCTCGTTCACCATGGGTGTATCTGGAAGAGACACTAACTAGTGCTCGGTACGTACAGAATGATCCTAGACCCATTGTTTTGTCGTTCTTGTAACAGGAATGTGATGTGTTCTCCCAACAGAGTAATGTTTACCCACAGGCCGCCTGTCCAACTCAAAGTGCTCTCAAAGACGTGCAGCAATTTTTACTGGTCATGACGAGCTCCGGAATTGTCTCCAATGGAGCGCATGTGGGATATAATGGGACGAGAAGAGACTCTGCGACTCGTGAACCAACAACCGTTACGGAACTACGTTAATAAGTGGAGGTGGCATTGCATAATGTATTCCAGGACAGTATTCACCCTCACTACGATCGACTGCATACCAGAGTCAGCACCTCCATTGCCTATTTTGAAGGCTACATTAATTCCTGACATGAGTGTTTCAGCTGTAAGGTGGCTGTAATTTCGCACCTTACAAGCACTCATCCACATACTTTGCCGTGAACTACACCCACAATTAGGTATCATTTGATACGTTGTACATCGTATATTTGAATATTTAAAGGAGACTGACATTGTCACGTATGTTAACGCTTATTGCATGAAAGGTGACGGAGTGTCTTTATTAACAGAACAGCCTAATGAATGATTGCCTGTACTAGTAGTGGTTGGAAGGTCAGTGGAGATGAAACGGCAGGCGCAACTTGTAATGGCACTTGAGTTACGTAACCATTACGGCACCTCACCTCAACGTCTCGATACCAGTAATGTTCTACTGTGTTTCTGTAAAGTAGTTAGCATATTTCTGAGACAACATTCAGATTTGATTTCCTTAACGTAGAGGTGCTTTGTTACATCGATATGTTTATATTGCATTGATATTATTCTTATGTGAATTCTTTATTTTGTCACTAAGACCTTTGACGTACTTGTAACTATGATTTTTGGGCGCGTAAGCGGTTATTAGAGAGTCAAGTATTGGTCGTCATGTTGAAAAGACGCAAATTGTAATCAGTTTATGAAATGTGAAATTTAACAGTGAGGAAGATATTTTCAAGTATGTTTTAGATTGTGAAGTGATATTGCTACAAAAATAATAAAAAAAGAAGTGTAGCTTAAATTCGGAATGCTGATTACTTTTTTACATCACCATTGTGCTAACTCGCAAAAGTTTAAGCTTCAAGAATGGTTTATGAAACACATCTATAAAACTTTTAAATACCGCAGAATAACAC
The DNA here is from genome assembly GCF_021461395.2 of Schistocerca americana. NCBI lineage: Eukaryota > Metazoa > Arthropoda > Insecta > Orthoptera > Acrididae > Schistocerca > Schistocerca americana. Next base: position 189,864,244 of record NC_060122.1, on the reverse strand, counting down.
CTAGGCCTCTTTGCATCCGAGCTTGGAATCATCACCACCTAGATTTTCGACGTTTGAGCCATGAGTTCGCAACGAGACCAGCGTGGGAAACACGAATAGATGAGTGCCTAGTTTATCCATTGTTTCATGACATGACTTTATTAACTGTGCTCTAATGACGCCTGCCACATGATATAACTTTGTTGTTGCCCGAAAATGCAATATTTAGAAGCGTGAGCAACACTACAGTCATAATTAATTTTTGACCTTTGTTGTGGTAGGGTTGTTAGAAACTCAAGCTCTGGGTGGAAGGCTTTCACAAGTGTTAGTATTGCTTAAATACAGAAAGAAGCTAGACGGACGTCGTGGCACCTGAGTTCTGGAGCACAATAGGGTGACAGTCGACTGCTATTGTAGCAGTATTGGAAGGATAACCGGGAACTCTGCATATCTTGGACACAGGTGAGAGGAACGAAGAAGCGGCACCTCGGCAACCACGAAGGCTGGGTTATTTCTAGGGATTGTTACTCAGAAGGGTACCATTGTACGAGTATAGGTTTTTCCTCGCAAACGTTCCGCTCTGGATGACAAACGACTAAAATATGCTTGGTCGGCTTTCGGAAGAATCTGTTGACAGGGGGAATATTCCGTGGTTTCGGAAATATGATTCGTTTTCGGAATTACGAAGGTGGGGAGCCGAGCCTTGCTGTGAAGCCAGCGGTGGAGAGACGAGTCTTCCATTGTGAGCGGCCATGTGTGACGGTCGCTCGGTATCAGCTTTGTTGGTATAGACGGACTTGCTGTCTTTGCTCTCAGGAGAGTTTATACTTAGAACAGTTAGGCAGTGCACTGTAGCGAACCTATGCGATTCTGGAATTCACCTCCGGGTTGGAAGTCGTCGTTGAGTATACAGCGTTCGGGAATTGAGAGCACTTCTGCCTATACTTCCCTTGAGGCGTTATCTGAATTCCGTCCTTGTGGCTGGGAGTTCGCGTTTCTCATCTATAGAACATAGGGAGGAGAAGACAGTATTAAAGTATATTAGTCAGAGGAACGCCTTCTGCCGTCCTAGTGTCTGAAAGCGTTTATTTGTGGCTGGAGTCCTTTCATCGTCGCAGACGAGTACGAGAACCATTACTTCGACGCACCGGACGCAGTTCATACGGTGCTTCGGGTTATTAGGGCTATAAAACTAACAGCTGCGATCACGTTAGTTTATTTCCATTGAGGTTCCACACCACCGTAGAGCATCTTTGAAAGTAGTGTCTTCTAGTGTTTGGTACATAGACAATGTCAGTCATTTCGCGTTAGTGATATTAGACCGTGCAGTCATAATAAGGGGCAGTGTTGGGCAATTGATTAATAATTTTATTAAGGAAATATAGACAATTGTACTTAAATGGTTGATTTTAATCTATAATAACTATATACTGAACAACAGCGTTTATCATTTAGTGGCGTTACTTGCCTTCATCATTCATTTATGTTTAGATTGTAATTTATATGTTAAAAAGAGCATTAAGAGTTCCTAAGACCTGCTTCAGCGTTAATTATTTTCCGTTGCGCACATTCATTTTTACACCCGCCTGATATCTAAGAACCGCTTATGCTATTAATCTGTAAAAGTAATCATTTCATGTATTACACATGCACTGTTGCAACAATAAATCCTGAGTGAATTGCGAACTCTAAATGGGTGTACTAATCTTTTCCCGTCAGTGTATCTTATGACAGAGCACTGATAATTCTGTTATTACAGACATTTTTGTATGTAGAACGTTTGAATGATGAAAAGTGAAGTTGGTTTAGGAAAATTCAGACAACAAATGTACAAAGCGTAAATCCTGCTTTAGCTTTGTAACATTTGCAATGTGCCTCACTCAAAGACGTAACATTACTCCAGCTTTAATAATAATCTGATAACGAAGTCCTCCCTAATTTAGTTACGGAGTTGTTTTACCACTCCTCTAACGGGCGTAGCGAACAATACGCAGCACGAGTCGTCGCAAAGTTAGCCGGAACGCCGGCTACGTTGCCGTGTTAACGAGACTGGCGTTACTCGCTTTTACGAGGCTGTAAAACGCTGGAAGCTGGCCCCGCAAATGCAGGCCTGGTGTTCTCTCGGAACGTCATATTAGCACTACATTCCGCACCAGGAGCATTTCTTGGAAGCGCCTGAAAGGCACCCTCTAATTAAGCTTTCAGTGTAGCGTCATGCGTGGCAGCTAACTGCATGGTGTTGACAATAATCACTACGAAGGATATTCTTCCTGAGTAATGTAAGACACGTATGTCCATACTCAACATCCGAGAAATTTTCTCACCAAGTCGGGATGTACAACGTGTGTAGGGAAATGTAAACATCAGATAATATTAGCGTACTTTGTTAATTAAAGCAACCACTGAACCAACAGCTGGACTTTTTAGAATTTACTAGATACGAAAGTTTAAAAAAACATCTCGCGATTATCAGACAGCCTAGAGTGTATGTCTCTGCCAGGAATATGAAATGAGTCAAGGTATTCATAATAAAAATCTAACTCCGTTCACGCCCTCGGTTTTTATCTGTAACATAAACCCCTTTCAGCTCTGCAAATCGTTCTCTATGTGAAAACCGCTGAGTTTCATCGTCGTCTGGAATCCACGTTAAACTGTACGTCGCCTCATACAAACTGATTGGGTGGAACGGTTCATATTTCAGAGAAATGGAAGGTCATATCAGCTCCAGTATGACGAAGCCTAGTAACGTATTTTCGCGAACAGATCAGTCTTCAGGCTGATAACAGATTTTGCCTTTCAAGGTACATTATCAAATATCATCACTGTAGTCCCTTGTTTCATTTGCCCTTACGCAAGCTGTAAATGAATAAAGAACAGTGGTCAAGCGGCTTCTAATCTGCTGTTCACCTAGTTGTGACGTGCAGCTCCTAATGATCTTTTCGTAGTGCTTTTCTCCCGATCTGTGAAGGGCCTAAGTTTTTACCTTTTACAGCTCCCCCCCCCCCTTCCCAGTACTATAGAAGTTATTATCCTGATGTCTTACAGATGTCCTACCATCCAGTCCCTTCTCCTTGTCAGTGTTATCCGTTCATTCATTTCCTCGACGAATCGCCGGAGAACCTCCTCATTCCTTATGTTGTCAGCCCACATAATTTTCAGCATTCTTCTGTAATACTACATCTCAAATTCTCCGATTCTCTTCTCTGCTACTCTATTACTGCTTATTAAAGCGCTACGTATTTACAGATGTGCACAATGAATGGCAGTCATTTACAAGCCATAAATGTAAATATTTGTTAGAAGCGTACGTGGTTACAAGTTATGATGCTAACAGTAATTTTCCCGTTACTGGAGAAACAATAAGGAAAAACCTTCGAAGTATTTAAGTCTCGTAACTAAGCTTTCGTTTGTATCCAGTTACATGTTTAGAGATTTGATATACAGTATAAGCCATTGAAAGGTGGCTACACTGAGTCACAGCGCCAGAGATTGCGCCAAAGAGTATTATTCCTCCGCCTCCACTGGCAGTGCTTGTTCAGAAGTTATGGTGGTTAGTGCTTTGCTGAGAGAATGTTGATAGCTGTACTATTTGAGGCCATGTCGTGTGTAGTTGTTTTGATGGGCTAGACAGCAGATGTTGTTCGAATGGAGATGTTGTAATGATCAGAGTGCATTTTTAGTCAATATATACGAAGGTAAAAAACATTTTTTTTTTAATTTCCTAACGAACAATGCCTTTTGTTCACAGGTTCAGTCAACAAAGCATCTGGCTTGTGTTCATGTATTAGACTGTAATTCGGGTTTCTATGTGCAATTATAGTATTTCAGTTTTTTTAAATTAATTAATTCAGTGGAAATGGCATTTAAAATACCTTGTCTTATTGAGGAAGAACCGTGCCAGATGTGTACGTTGAATCACACTTCCACACACAGAACAGTTACACATGTGCTTTGTTGTTCGTAGTTTTTGTTTTGTAGCTTTTATAGTTGCTGGGGACTTAATTAATTAATTGTGGTAACGGAAATTTCCGTTCATTCTTTGTTGTTATTCTATGCAGTCAGATTGCGGAGTAATACTAGTCAGGGCCAACCGGTTACGAGACTGCGTAACCGGACAGACAGCTACTAAAATTAAAATTATTTGCATTCTATTTAATTAAGCCCCCATGCACGTGGCGACCGCTGCTTTGGATGGTCCCTTGGAATTCTTCTGATAGTAAAAATAGCAGACAGTAGTATTGTTGTAGTAATTTGTAGTTTAGTAATTGTAGTCTATATTGCATATGTAGATTTGGTAATTGAACATTTGTAGTTGTCTTGTCTTTCTTGTAATGGTATTTTTGCAGAATTTAATTTTTGATGACTTGTATACGCGTTTGACAATTTTGTGCAATTGTGAAGGTTTTAATTGTTCGTTAGGCGTGTTTGTCGGGAAGCATTTCGTGTGAATGGTATTGTTGGTGATAAAGTGTTATATTGTGTGTAATTTTCGTATAGTGACGAGTTTTGTACATTTTGTAAATGATTACGCGGTCGATGAAACAGGCAAAAATGATGAATAGTGAGAATGACGAAATTGGTAACATGGCGAACTCGCCAACACAGGAGAACAGTATGATGATTAATGAAGTAGAAAACAATTTAATAAGTCGGGAAAATAGTCCGGAACCAGTTCAAAATTTTTCACAATCAAACAATTTTCAGAATACGAGATTAACGACAGAAGATTCTGGAATATTGTTGAACACAGATGGCTTTACAGCTCTGACGGAAGAAGTTGATTTTGCGGGAAATGTTAGGGGCAAAAAGAATTTCGAACAAGTTAATATGGAGCAGTTGATGAGTGCAATATTAAATTTGGGATCACGGTTAGACTCACAAATAGGAATAATTAAAACAGATATAGGAACATTGGCAACACGGTTAGAAACTGATATGGGAACAATGGAAACACGGTTAGACTCACTGGGATCGCAGTTAGGATCTGAATTAAAAACAGAGATGGGAACTTTGGCAACACGGTTAGACTCAAAAATAGGAACAATTAAAACTGAGATGGGAACAATGGAAACACGGTTAGACTCACAAATAGGAACAATTAAAACAGAGATGGAAACAATGGAAAGACGGTTAGACTCACAGATAGGGACATGTTTCAAAAACATGAAAGATGAATTAAAGAAAGATATTAGAGAAGAAGTATAACCAATTTTGAACTCTCATAATAATAGATTAATTGCAATAGAAGTTAGACAAAAGGAACTGGATAGAGAACAGGAAGAAAGAGATCGCGTGATAGTACAAAAATTTTCTGAGTTAAATTTACAACATGCACACGATTAGGGAGAAATGTTTGAAAGAATCGAGGAATCCGTACCAATTGACAGAATAAATAACCTTACACAACAGTATGAACAGTTAACTACTAAATGTGTCAATACCGAAACCCGAGTCGCGACACTTACGGAAGACGTAAATAAACAGAAAGAACAAATAGGTGACTTATCGGAAAGAGTTGAGGAGATTTCAGATAAATTGACAAATTTTAGTTTAAATGGGGACAGAGATTCAGATGATACATCTCCATTGCCATTTGCAGAAACAGAAGTGTACCAGAATATAAATAAACATGTAGAAATTCAGGGAAAATTTAATGAACGCGTTAAAAGGGAATTTGATAGTTACGAAAGCAAGTCAAACAAATAGAAAGCGAAATCGTAGGAAAGGACAGTAGAAGAAATTTAGAATCACAGATAGCAGAGGGCTTTGAAGAAAATAATTTATTTCATTTATGAGATGCAACAAGAGAGCGCCAGGCGCGCGAACTTGACAATTATCGACATTGGGACTGGGACAGACGCGGTAGGTCTTTGTCGCCACGAGGCGAAAACTTTGACTATAAACACTTTTTAACTGTTCGGAAATTTAAGATCTTTCGCAATTCTAAGAATGACATACATCCACGTTCATGGTTAGATAAATTTATGTACGCACTTCCACCAAATTGGCGACTAAGTCACGAACTGGAATTTATGTGTGGCTATTTAAGTACTCAGGGGATTCACTACACTAAGTGAATATGTGTGGTGGCGTGCACAGGGCCCCGAGCTGTAGTAGTGATATTTCCCTATTAGTTTTCTGCACTGCTGCCTACTCTTTTACTATTCTTTGTATCTATCAAAACAACTCAACTATCAATCTATCTAGAGAGTCAGTAAAGAATAACCGGATATGACTATTTTACCCAAAAGTGATTTCGGAAATTACTGTTTGGACTTACTATGTTTTCTGTTGCATTCATTCGTAGTTTAAACGAAATTTTACCTGTATATCTTCGGGACAATATTACTTCATATGTTGACGATATTCTTATTGCTAAACGTTCTTGGAGTGAGCATAACAAAATTTTGGATTCATTATTATGTATTTTTGCAAGAGTTGGCATTACAGTGAACTTGGAAAAATCGGAATTTGGTCGTTCTCAGGTGAAATTTCCTGGTCATATTATTTCTACAGAAGGTATTTTTCCTGATCCAGAGAAAAGAGACGCATACCGTAATTATGCTGTTCCTACTACAAAACAAGATGTTTGTAGTTTCCTTGGTGTCTGTAATTTTCTTAGACGCTTTGTTAGATTGGACGATTTGGCCACACCTCGTTTATGTGAACTATCTGGAAATAATCCTAATTGGTGTTGGGATGAAGAAGCCCAGTCAGAATTTGAACAACTTCGTGATGCTTTAGTTGCTGCTCCACTTTTTTCACATCCGGATTTATCTAAAGATTATTGTTTGGCGACGGACTCATTATACAAAGGCCTAGGTGCACACTTATTTCAAGCGATAGAAGAAAACGGCGTTGTAGTACAGAAAACTACTGCATTTGGAAGTCGTGTTCTCTCTAAATCAGAAAAGAATTATTCGATTACGGAACTTGAAGCCTTGGCTGTTGTTTGGGCTTTCACAAAATTTCGGACATTTTTGTATGGGAGACATACTAAGGTTTACACCGATCATCGAGCTCTGGAATTTCTTATGTCAACAAAATTAACACATGGAAGATTGTCACGATGGGTGCTGTATCTACAGGAATTTGATTTTAGTATTGTTTACAACCATGGTTCTTCAAATATTATTGCTGATGCTTTATCACGTGCACCTATTGGTTTGAAACAAAGTGCTGAAAAGGACTGCAAAAAAAAAAAACAATTATTGTTTGATGTATATTCAAGGTGTTGCGTTTGAAAATTTTATTTCGTCTTCGCTCCGGACATCGCTAAGGAGCAAAATACGGATCCAATCTGGAAGGACATTAAGGAGAAGAGAAGGAGAACTGAAAGCGTAGCGATTAGACAGTATTATTTAGTTGGCAATGATATTCTTTTTAAACGAAAATCGGTCGACAACTCTGTTTGGTTAGTTTGTATTCCTGATGAGTGGGTTAATAAATTGACTTGGTATACAAATTTCAGTTATGCACACTTTGGTCCCAGAAAATGCTTTCATAAATTACGAGAAAATTGCTACTTCAGTAATATGGAAAAACGTATTCGATCTGTTCTTGCCAAATGCAAAGTATGTCAAAAGGCTAAGCCGCCAACTATTTCTCACAGAGCACCGTTGTTTCCTATCATTCCAGCGAAATAAGGAGATGGCTGCAGTCGATTTGTTCGGTCCAGTGGTTCGTTCTACTAATGGTTTTGCGTACATTTTGGTAGCAGTGGAATTGACATCAAAGTATGTGTGTTTTACACCTTTACGAAAAGCAACATCTCGTTCAGTATCTAATGCTTTCATCAAACATTTTCTTAAGGAAGTGGGTCATGTTGATAAGGTTATATCAGATAATGGATCACTGTTTCGCTCTAAAATTTGGCTTCATACTCTACGGCGTCGTAAGATTAAACCAATTTTCATTTTACTTTTTCGGCCTCAATCTAATGCTTCAGAGAGATGGATGAAGGAAATCAATAAATTGTGTCGACTTTATTGTCATCAGAATCACAGAACGTGAGATCAGTATCTTCATTTTTTTCAAAACATTCTGAATGAACTCCCTAATTATTCAACATCTTTACCGCCTATATTGATATTAAAAAACAAAGCACCGACAAACCGTATTTCTGAAATCGTTCGTTTTCCGCCTACACGGAAACTGCGGCATTCTGAAGTTGTGAACCTGGCTCTACAAGATATTGCATCTGCGGCTGCTAGAAGAGAGAAATCAACTAAGCGTCCTGGTCGATTAAAAACCTTGTCAGTTGGTCAAAAGGTGTTAATTAAGTCTCACCGTTTGTCTCACAAAGGAAAAGGCTTGTGTCGCAAATTTTTTCTGCTTTATAACGGTCCATATATAGTTCGCAAAATTATTCATGATAACACTGTTGAAGTAGAAACTCTTAAATCTCGACGCTCTAAGGGAATACATCATATATCGAACGTTAAAATTTTTGTGGAATGACATACTTTTGAGAAACTAACAGTTATACGTAAACACACGGAGAGTACAAGGATACCGCGCCGTGTTCTGGCGGCGGCACATACTCAAAGCAACAGTAAGTCTGCGCGTCGCACAAGGCAGTCGTTGACCGCAAACAATTACTTCCTACGTCACGCGTAGCTACAGCTGATCGAGCGCTGAGTTCGAATGCACTGACAGCCGTAAACAAATACACAGCCTAATTTCTCTGATTAAATTCAGTATAAAGCTATAGTGACTTGATAAATTATGTTATTAACGTTCAGTATTTTTCAGGATACAGATGTATTAAATATTTAAGAACTTCAGGTTAATTCTGTGTGTGTCCGACGTTAAGAGGACTTGCTATCGAGAAATTTTCAGGAAGAATGTAATTTCGAAGAAGAAACTAATAAACTAAAAAGGTAACTATTAATTGAGTTTATTTTTCAGGTAACATATGTCCACTTAGGTACGTACTTTAGACGTAATTTGCTGCTCGCGATTACGTGATTCATACTTTGTGCTAAATTTAATGTTCTATGAATTTACTTGTGAAGCGACGTGCTTGCGTACATTAACTGATTTGACAATGATTGATTAACGAACAGGGTTGTTGTTTGTGTATATTATGCACTGCATGGCTGCTACGCTTTTTCACTGATGTCACATTTTTTTAATTATGTGCCTGCTGTGCTTATTTATTTAAATTATAATTGTCACCTGATTAGTTGTGCTGATATGGTTATGTATGTAAGTTATACATTGTGATTTATCTGCTTGCGCATTCATGTTTACCTAATAAGATTTCATATGAACATTTATTTGCTTATGCTGATATGATGCTAATGACCTGTTTATTATGTAAGATATATATATTTGCGGCTTTGCGTGTGGATTGCATATTTACACATTTCTGTCTTGTTGTCATTACTACTCTTTAATTTGGTATATAGAAAAGCTGATATACTGTGTACAAACATAGAGTTTAGGTCACATTATGGTATTAATTATAGATTGTTCGCTTGGCAGAGCCTCGTGGTAGGAATTGTGCTGCATCCACTTGTTGACATTATGTTCTCTACTGGTATATTGTCTCGCTATTGCAAGTTTTGCTTACGCTCAGTGCTTTATATTTTAAGATAAGAAAATTAACTGCTATAATTCTACGGACGACATTGGTACAAGAAACTTCATTGAAGTCACATGAGCTGGAGGTTTTATGGAAGCTTTATAAAGTTATGCTAATAGGAATGAAGCTAACGACATGACATACTAACACTAGGTTTAGACCACTGACAGTAATTACACTGCATTCTTCGTGAGCAATTGAAATAGTAAGTGACACTTGACACAAGAAATACTCCACATGTTTGATTCTGTTTTGCCATGATTCTTGAAGTGGTGTACACACTGTGAAATATTAAGATCATTCACATTCCGTACTCGTAATTACTTACTGACAGTTATTCAAACTAAAGGCTGTTAGAGGTCATGTATGCATTTCTTTTATTTAATGATGGACAAGGTAACCAAAATGTATTTTATAATTCATAATGAGTAGAAGATTTGTGTCAGATGGATTACACAGAAGTTGTTGTTGGACATTGTGTCTTTGGATTGTATGGGATGATGAATTGAACTTTGCAGTAGGATTCTATCTGTACTTGTTCGAGGAGACTGACTAAAGGAAAGAGTTGTTATGAAAGTGAAATGATATTGGCGATAAGGTTTGTATGTGTCGACGTATTGAAGAGGTATTATTGACGTACTGAGATTGTGTGAACTTGATGATTATTGGAGTTTTGGTGGACAAGAGGTAAGGTAAAAGATTTTGATGATAAGGTTTATATGTATCGACGTAAGAGGTATTATTGAAGTATTACGATTATGTGATGCTGATGATTATTGGAGTTTTGGTTGATAAGAGGTAAAGTAAGTGAGGAGCATATTTTTTATGTTGGTTTATATGGAACAAGGAGGATGAAGATGGCAGACTAGAACACCCAAGTGGAAGGAAGATTGTCTACTCACACACTTTGTTCAATCACTAAGCAGTATATACTTTCTTTTGGAGAGAGGAAGCATCTGCATATCTTGGCACATTGACAGTTGTTCAGCAACTGTACATTTCATTTGGCCTGGCAAACATTAGTCTTGACATGATGACTATGACGTTGACTACTTATTATTGACTGTTATACATTGCTGCCACTACTACTTGATACACATGTCGAAAATCAAATCTTTGACAGAATTGCATTTACACAGTTAACACTATTCAATTACAGAGTAGTACTTAATGTGGATGAAAGATGAGTGAGTGTGTTTTGTGTGTTTTCCTTTCCTAATCCCAAATAATTGGTACCGACCTACCTCCTAAATATTATTTTACTTGTTTGTTGTGACTTGCACTAACACCCATAAATATTATAGGTTTACTGATATTGATGTATTTGTAGTATTTAATATGACAATTATCTGATATCATTTGTGTGTTTATTATTATTTGTATGTTTAGTGTAAGAGCATTGATGATAATTTTGTAAAAGCAATTGTGCGTGTCTTCAAACTGTTGCACGTGCTTGCACCTGTTCAACATGATGGGTGCCACTTGGAAATATTTAATTTCTACTGATAAACTCTGATGAACTGTCTGATTAGTGATAGTGAATATTATGGACTGTTAACTGCACTTGTTCAACATGATGGGTGCCACTAGGAGATGTTTAATTTCTGCTGAGGAACTCTGATGAACTGTCTATTTAGTGAATATTATGGACTGTCACCTGCACCTGCTCAACATAGCTGGGTGCCACTGTTGGAAATGTTTCTACTGACATAATGTCACTTGTTGCTGTCTGCACCTGCTCAACATTGCTGGGTGCCACTGATGGAACTACTTCTACTAAAATGATGTCACTTGTTGGTGTCTGCACCTGCTCAACATTGCTGGGTGCCACTGATGGAACTGCTTCTACTGAAATAATGTGACTTGTTGCTGTCTGCACCCGTTTAACATTGCTGGGTGCCACTGATGGAACTGCTTCTACTGAGATGATGTCACTTGTTGCTGTCTGCACCTGTTCAACATTGCTGGGTGCCACTGATGGAACTGCTTCTACTGAAATAATGTCACTTGTTGGTGTCGGCGCCTGCTCGCCATTGCGGGATGCCACAGTTGGAGCTGTTGAAATACTGCTGATGAAATGTTATGAGACTGCTATTTGCAGCTGTTGACCATTGCTGGGTGCTACTGTTGGAACTGTCAACTACTCTGAGGAGTGCTACTTGTTTATTGAACTATTGAAAGGATTTTATGCGAACATTTGTATAAACTGATTTTGTTGTGTATTTACTGTTTATGAAATGTTATGAGACTCTTGCCTACACCTATTCTTCATTGCTGGTGCCATTGATTGAATGATACTTGTGTAAACTATTATGTAAAATCACATGTATGCAAGCATTTGTATTCCTTACTGAATTTTATATATTAGGTTATTGAATGGTCAGTGCAAAGCCAAAATTTATCTAGTTATGTGATATTTACTTATTAATATTATCTTTAATTCTTGTCTGTATTTTTTTAACGAATTTGGTGGTATTTTCACCACCAATGCTGGCAAAAATACCATCAAATTCTAGCCTGTGGAGGAGGGGCATATGAAATGTGGCTACACTGAGTCACAGCGCCAGAGATTGCGCCAAAGAGTGTTATTCCGCCGACTCCACTGGCAGTGCTTGTTCAGAAGTTGTGATGGTTAGTGCTTTGCTGAGAGGATGTTGATAGCTGTACTATTTGAGGCCATGTCGTGTGCAGTTGTTTGATGGGCTAGACAGCAGATGTTGTTCGAATGGAGATGTTGTAATGATCAGAGTGTATTTTTAGTCAATATATACGAAGGTAAAAAACATTTTTATTATTTTTTTTATTTTTTGTTAAATTTCCTAACGAACAATGCCTCTTGTTCACAGGTTCAGTCAACAAAGCATCTGGCTTGTTTTCATGTATTAGACTGTAATTCGGGTTTCTGTGTGCAATTATAGTATTTCAGTTTTTTTAATTAATTAATTCAGTGTAAATGGTATTTAAAATACCTTGTCTTATTGAGGAAGAACCGTGCCAGATGTGTACGTTGAATCACACTTCCACACACAGAACAGTTACAAATGTGCTTTGTTGTTCGTAGTTTTTGTTTCGTAGCTTTTATAGTTGCTGGGGACTTATTTAATTAATTGTGGTAACGGAAATTTCCTTTCATTCTTTGTTGATATTCTATGCAGTCAGATTGCGGAGTAATAATAGTCAGGGCCAACCGGTCATGAGACTGCGTAACCGGACAGACAGCGACTAAAATTTAAATTATTTGCATTCTATTTAATTAAGCCCCCATGCACCATGCACCAAAGCTTAGTCGTCACAATGCTGCAAGATATAAACAAAATGGAGCAGACCGTTGATAAGCTGCACGTGGTGTGGCGATTCCTTTTCTGCAGTTGAAAGGGAACATCCCATGCTGAGTGTTTGGCAATGTAAGAAATTTAATTTCTTTGAGCTGATAGTATATTCTGTGATTACCCTTTCTTAAGATTAGTGGTAACTACCACTTCTTTTAAATATTAAGGGCTAATACAAGTTAGCAGTAAGAAATACTGTGAACACGTGGGGTTAGTAGTGAGGTAATCTAACACCATATACAAATTGCTAACAGTCCTTCCAAAGTGTTTGGAATTTTATCAGCAAGGACTAACAGCATATGATAAATTGAGAGACCAGCTGCTTGGACTGTAACGAACTGCCCCGGCGAAAAAGAATTCTTCAAAGAACTTTAAACATTCAGGAGAGGAGATGACGATGTTTTCGGGACACCTGTTTTTCAGGCATACATTGCTACAGTGGTGGAGTGTGCTTTGTGAATTGCATCATTCGCGAGGGTATGTGCTAGCGCCAAAGTAGCAGAAGAGCATAGTGTCCCCATCTGACTCATCAAAAATGTCACATACATTAAAATATTCCCAACTGCGAATATGGACCGCCATCATCTGTAGAACGGAATGATGACAATGAAAATTTGTGATGGACCGGGTCTCGAACCCGGATTTCCCACTTATCGCGAGTGGTCGTACACTGCATCGTAATTCCGAATAACGCAGGTGCTGCAATATCGTAACCGTATGTGCTCACCACATGAGATCCAGTAGAGAGGTTTGAAATTTGGTCTAAACCATTGGAGCAATGACTGCTGATCAGCAATTTTACGCCACCATTGGCAGCCAAAGATTGAAAGTAAAAATTTATATTTTTTTTCAAAGGGTAGGGAGGCGGAGGTGTAATTCAGGCCTGGCGATGTTGCCCCCTGACCTCTTCACGGTCGGATAATAGGGGTCTGCATCTCTTAGCTAGGATGGAGTGTCGGAGTTTCCCTTTTGTTTATTTATTTAATCCCAGATCGGACAACGTTGGAGAAGAGGTTAAAGTGTTCTGATGCTAGTTTATGTGGGCTGCATAGGTCGGCAGTGAGATGCGCTCGTCCATATGACATCCCCAGAAGGTGGGGACGGAAACTGCAGAGGCAGCGAAAAGACTGGAAGACACAAGCAGGGGAGAGACAAGGTCCATCAGACACCAAATTGATTTGGCGGGAGAGGTGGTTAGGAATATTCAGTGCCATTAGTTGACGCACATGGTCTGGTAAATGGGTCGCGCTCCAAGGCTGATTTGGCATCCTGTAACCTGCACCAAACGCCAGGGCCTACTTTGTCACCGTCGCCGTAGAGGTATCCAAATTATGGACTGGTTGTGGCAGCTGGGAAGTACATTTGCTCTGGAGAGATGCATGTCTCAGGTAACCATTGTCAGAGAAATGTGGAGATATCAGAGGTCAAATATTGATGGGCATGTGAGGTGATGGATGTCGTAATGGTTGGTAGGCGGGACACAACAGGATATACAGTTGCGTGTAACTTCTGTTGTTTGGCAATTTCTCCATTGGTAACCTAATACCATGTTGCTCGAACATATGTGGCCAGATAAATTTTGCGGGTTATGGCCCCATACATTTGACCAAAGGACTGAAGAGTACTTGGACTATGTTGCATGACATTCGTCGCAGCGGGGTGAGATAGATGGCTTTGGCCGTATTAGGATGTGTGGTCGGGGGTACAGGATGCACATGACAGTAGGCTGCAATTATGGTCACAATACGTGACATGGAGGTATGAATGTGACCAACCGGCACTGGTGGAAAGACATGCTCTGGCTTGAAAACGTCTAGCGAACTGAGTGTATCAGATTGTAGCCGAAGGCCACTTGCGAAAGGAGTCCAATCGTGGTAATCGCGGTGCAATAATGGCAGGAACTGTGTAACTTGCAACTGTTTCGATGCATCATAGCGACTGATGCATACCACTCAACTGAGAGAGTTGAGAAGGCGGAGTAGATTGTTGTAGATTTCTGCGCGCTGAAAATTAGTGGCTGTCGATCGGAATGAATAGGGGGTGAAGACATTGCTCAGATACACGATGGTCTCCTGCCTTGCAAACAGTGCTCATTCGGTATGTGGGACGCCACGTCCTATTGGCAGCGCTACAGATTTATTCACGATTATCGAGCTGCCTGTCGCTGTGCTGTATGTCACGACTGCTTCAATGATCAGTCGTGTTTCCATTCCAGAGCGGAGGCCGACGAAGGAAGACGTGCTGTCGTTATGTCATTCCCATCAGCACAGATTGCAGGTTCCCAGTGACAGCTTCCATCACGAAGGAGTATAATAGGTTTGATATTGGACAGCCTTGACATACAGATCGCACTATCGGAATTGGACACGTTAAGCGACTGCAATCGTGTATGTGGGATCTAACTCTGTCATGTACGCCATGTATGACGATGAGGAAGGGGCCATCGCAGGGAATAGGAAACTGTGGTATGCTTTGTCGTATGTACTATCGCGGTCGTTTGCAACCGTAGCTACCCGGAGCTGGCACTTCGGGCTAATGCTACATCTCCATGACCATCTCCGGTTGCAGTCTGCGTAGTCATCTGACCACCTCTTGTCGTCTCTTGCAGTGAAAGGATGCTGAGAAGAAGCGGACGAAGGCGCGCCGCCAGATCGCTGGCAAAGATTTTATAATCTGCATTAAAGAGGGTAAGTAGGCAGTAATCAGTGAGCGCTACTCCACGTCATGGCTTATGTGGAGGAAATGAGTGTGCCCATGATGAAGCCGAGAGGGATTATGTAGACTTTTGTGTAAGGTTCTGATACATGCTGGTCCATCTTCTTCCAGAAGACATGATAAAACTGTACTGGTAAATCATCCATTCCGGAAGATTTGTTAAACGCAACCTTGTCAATGGTAGCTTCCATTTCGTCCCTGGTAATCAGTTGCCTCAAATGCGTAATCTCCATCGAGATGGTGAACGTGATGTAGGGCAAGACCGGACCAGTGGCTGTCCCATCAGCAATCCCGATTCCGTAGATGTTCCGGTAGTGATCGGCGAAAGTGGTGAATATTTCAGATTGCTGGGTGAGAGTTTATGCCTTTTGGATGACGATTTTGGTTATGAGCTGTTGTTGTCGTCGTCGTCGGTTACGGGTTGCGGTATGATGCGTGGTAAATATCTACTGGTACAATGGGTCCTGTAGACGCATTCTCACGAAAATTTCCTGTAGACGACATCGGGCAATCGTTACTATGCGCACCATAATCCGCTGCTGAACTCTCTAGATGACGGCGATGGATCCTTTGGTGTCTAAGTGTCGTAGGATGGCGTAAAAGTAGTGAACTGTTTGTCGGTGGCATTCCGCCATGTCCTTCCCGTGTTGCATAACGGCTTGGCAAATAGGGCATGACACAACGTTATCACTACTCTAAGAAAAAGATTGAATAATCAACGAAAGGATAACGTTCTACGAGTCGGGGCGTGGAATGTCAGAAGCTTGAAGATGGTAGGGAAACTAGAAAATCTGAAAATGGAAATGCAAAGGCTCAATCTAGATATAGTAGGGGTCAGTGAAGTGAAGTGGAAGGAAGACAAGGATTTCTGGTCAGATGAGTATCGGGTAATATCAACAGCAGCAGAAAATGGTATAACAGGTGTAGGATTCGTTATAAATAGGAAGGTAGAGCAGAGGGTGTGTTTCTGTGAACAGTTCAGTGACCGGGTTGTTCTAATCAGAATCGACAGCAGACCAACACCGACAACGATAGTTCAGGCATACATGCCGACGTCGCAAGCTGAAGATGAACAGATAGAGAAAGTGTATGAGGATATTGAAAGGGTAATGCAGTATGTAAAGGGGGACGAAAATCTAATAGTCATGGGCGACTGGAATGCAGTTGTAGGGGAAGGAGTAGAAGAAAAGGTTACAGGAGAATATGGGCTTGGGACAAGGAATGAAAGAGGAGAAAGACTAATTGAGTTCTGTAACAAGTTTCAGCTAGTAATAGCGAATACCCTGTTCAAGAATCACAAGAGGAGGAGGTATACTTGGAAAAGGCCGGGAAATACGGGAAGATTTCAATTACATTACATCATGGTCAGACAGAGATTCCGAAATCAGATACTGGATTGAAAGGCGTACCCAGGAGCAGATATAGACTCAGATCACAATATAGTAGTGATGAAGACTAGGCTGAAGTTCAAGACATTAGTCAGGAAGAATCAATACGCAAAGAAGTGGGATACGGAAGTACTAAGGAATGACGAAATACGTTTGAAGTTGTCTAACGCTATAGATACAGCAATGAGGAATAGCGCAGTAGGCAGTACAGTTGAAGAGGAAAGGGCATCTCTGAAAAGGGTCATCACAGAATTTGGGAAGGAAAACATACGTACAAAGAAGGTAGCTGCGAGGAAACCATGGGTAACAGAAGAAATACTTCAGTTGATTGATGAAAGGAAGAAGTACAAACATGTTGCGGGAAAATCAGGAATACAGAAATACAAATCGCTGAGGAATGAAATAAATTGGAAGTGCAGGGAAGCTAAGACGAAATGGCTGCAGGAATAATGTGAAGACATCGAAAAAGATATGATTGTCGGAAGGACAGACTCAGCATACAGGAAAGTCAAAACAACCTTTGGTGACATTAAAAGCAACGGTGGTAACATTAAGAGTGCAACGGGATTTCCACTGTTAAATGCAGAAGAGAGAGCAGATAGGTGGAAAGAATACATTGAAAGCCTCTATGAGGGTGAAGATTTGTCTGATGTGATAGAAGAAGAAACAGGAGTCGATTTAGAAGAGATAGGGGATCCAGTATTAAAATCGGAATTTAAAAGAGCTTTGGAGGGCTTACGGTCAAATAAGGCAGATGGGATAGATAACATTCCATCAGAATTTCTAAAATCATTGGGGGAAGTGGCAACAAAACGACTATTCACGTTGGTGTGTAGAATATATGAGTCTGGCGACATACCATCTGACTTTCGGAAAAGCATCATCCACACAATTCCGAAGACGGCAAGAGCTGACACGTGCGAGAATTATCGCACAATCAGCTTAACAGCTCCTGCATCGTAGCTGCTTACAAGAATAATATACAGAAGAACGGAAAAGAAAATTGAGAACGCGCTAGGTGACGGTCAGTTTGGCTTTAGGAAAAGTAAAGGGACGAGAGAGACAATTCTGACGTTACGGCTAATAATGGAAGCAAGGCTAAAGAAAAATCAAGACACATTCATAGGATTTGTAGACCTGGAAAATGCGTTCGACAATATAAAATGGTGCAAGCTGTTCGAGATTCTGAAAAAAGTAGGGGTAAGCTATAGGGAGAGACGGGTCATATACAATATGTACAACAACCAAGAGGGAATAATAAGAGTGGACGATCAAGAACGGAGTGCTCGTATTAAGAAGGGTGTAAGACAAGGCTGTAGCCTTTCGCCCCTACTCTTCAATCTGTACATCGAGGAAGCAATGATGGAAATAAAAGAAAGGTTCAGGAGTGGAATTAAAATACAAGGTGAAAGGATATCAATGATACGATTCGCTGATGACATTGCTATCCTGAGTGAAAGTGAAGAAGAATTAAATGATCTACTGAACGGAATGAACAGTCTAATGAGTACACAGTATGGTTTGAGAGTAAATCGGAGAAAGACGAAGGTAATGAGAAGTAGTAGAAATGAGAACAGCGAAAATCTTAACATCAGGATTGATGGTCACGAAGTCAATGAAGTTAAGGAAGTCTGCTACCTAGGCAGTAAAATAAACAATGACGGACGGAGCAAGGAGGACATCAAAAGCAGACTCGCTATGGCAAAAAATGCATTGCTGGCCAAGAGAAGTCTACTAATATGAAATACCGGCCTTAATTTGAGGAAGAAATTTCTGAGGATGTACGTCTGGAGTACAGCACTGTATGGTTGTGAAACATGGACTGTGGGAAAACCGGAACAGAAGAGAATCGAAGCATTAGAGATGTGGTGCTATAGACGAATGTTGAAAATTAGGTGGACTGATAAGGTAAGGAATGAGGAGGTTCTACGCAGAATCGGAGAGGAAAGGAATATGTGGAAAACACTGATAACGAGAAGGGACAGGATGATAGGACATCTGCTAAGACATGAGGGAATGACTTCCATGGTACTAGAGGGATCTGTAGAGGCCAAAAACTGTAGAGGAAGACAGAGATTGGAAAATGTCAAGCAAATAATTGAGGACGTAGGTTGCAAGTGCTAGTCTGAGGTGAAGAGATTAGCACAGGAAAGGAATTCGTGGCGGGCCGCATCAAACCAGTCAGTAGACTGATGGGGAAAAAAAAAATTGGCCGTTCTATAGGTGAGAAGTCATCGTTTACAAGTTTTGCAAGACTGTCGACAACGGGACAACGGCAGACCGGTTGTGATCAAAGGAGAATCGTGCAGCTGTATGCACTGTGGTCAGAGAAATCCAGCGGCACAGTTCAGCGTCTTGGACATCAGATGCTGCATCCTAGCAGACGTAAATTCTATGACGTCGACCTACCGAATGGCTTTTTTAATGTATGGGGCCGTGACCATTGCCAAGCTTCTCTTCTCATATGTCACTGAGTCAGAGGTCTCGGACGATCGTGTGGATTTCTTCTCAGGTACTGAAGTGAGAGCCTGATATTTCTGTTTGCAAAATACAATTGAATTCGACTCATAGTATTCAGCTATCGTAATACCTCAAGAGCACTGTCTTCGGACTAGAACGGCTCTCTTCCGCCAGCGGATGATACCAGATGGTGCATAGATGTCGATGATATGCATGTCGATAGTGGTGAAGGCCATGCCTCGTCATGTTGGAAGAATGGTTCCTTAACGAACATACACTCCTGGAAATTGAAATAAGAACACCGTGAATTCATTGTCCCAGGAAGGGGAAACTTTATTGACACATTCCTGGGGTCAGATACATCACATGATCACACTGACAGAACCACAGGCACATAGACACAGGCAACAGAGCATGCACAATGTCGGCACTAGTACAGTGTATATCCACCTTTCGCAGCAATGCAGGCTGCTATTCTCCCATGGAGACGATCGTAGAGATGCTGGATGTAGTCCTGTGGAACGGCTTGCCATGCCATTTCCACCTGGCGCCTCAGTTGGACCAGCGTTCGTGCTGGACGTGCAGACCGCGTGAGACGACGCTTCATCCAGTCCCAAACATGCTCAATGGGGGACAGATCCGGAGATCTTGCTGGCCAGGGTAGTTGACTTACACCTTCTAGAGCACGTTGGGTGGCACGGGATACATGCGGACGTGCATTGTCCTGTTGGAACAGCAAGTTCCCTTGCCGGTCTAGGAATGGTAGAACGATGGGTTCGATGACGGTTTGGATGTACCGTGCACTATTCAGTGTCCCCTCGACGATCACCAGTGGTGTACGGCCAGTGTAGGAGATCGCTCCCCACACCATGATGCCGGGTGTTGGCCCTGTGTGCCTCGGTCGTATGCAGTCCTGATTGTGGCGCTCACCTGCACGGCGCCACACACGCATGCGACCATCATTGGCACCAAGGCAGAAGCGACTCTCATCGCTGAAGACGACAGGTCTCCATTCGTCCCTCCATTCACGCCTGTCGCGAGACCACTGGAGGCGGGCTGCACGATGTTGGGGCGTGAGCGGAAGACGGCCTAACGGTGTGCGGGACCGTAGCCCAGCTTCATGGAGACGGTTGCGAATGGTCCTCGCCGATACCCCAGGAGCAACAGTGTCCCTAATTTGCTGGGAAGTGGCGGTGCGGTCCCCTACGGCACTGCGTAGGATCCTACGGTCTTGGCGTGCATCCGTGCGTCGCTGCGGTCCGGTCCCAGGTCGACGGGCACGTGCACCTTCCGCCGACCACTGGCGACAACATCGATGTACTGTGGAGACCTCACGCCCCACGTGTTGAGCAATTCGGCGGTACGTCCACCCGGCCTCCCGCATGCCCACTACACGCCCTCGCTCAAAGTCCGTCAACTGCACATACTGTTCACGTCCACGCTGTCGCGGCATGCTACCACTGTTAAAGACTGCGATGGAGCTCCGTATGCCACGGCAAACTGGCTGACACTGACGGCGGCGGTGCACAAATGCTGCGCAGCTAGCGCCATTCGACGGCCAACACCGCGGTTCCTGGTGTGTCCGCTGTGCCGTGCGTGTGATCATTGCTTGTACAGCCCTCTCGCAGTGTCCGAAGCAAGTATGGTGGGTCTGACACACCGGTGTCAATGTGTTCTTTTTTCCATTTCCAGGAGTGTATGCAGACACGCCACTGCCAAGACATCACCAGAAGAGGTATGTGGAAAGTATTCAGCAACGTGAGACCGACCTTCAGATCTCTGCGAGATCAGGGAGATCTCCACCATCATCGATGCACAGCTGTACTCTTTCCACCACATTCGGCAACGTTCCGTGTAGTGTATACCGTCCCGTGTTGCTTATTTCATGTGTAATTGCCTCACCGAGATCTGCAGTTGTCTGTGGTTTTCTACACTCAGCTTTGAAGATACGCCCACAAGAAAATATCGGGGGGGGGGGGGGGGTGGGAGGGGGGTGAAGGGATGGCAGGGGGGGGGGGGAGGAGTTATGTCATATGATCGGGGGACCACCATTTTTTTTGTGATTATTTGGTCACGAAACAAACTGCTTACGAGTTGCGTGGAAGCGTTAGCCGTGTGACACGTTGCTCTATCCTGTTGTCTCTGAGTTCGACGTAACCCAGCTGCTCCACAAATGTACTGAAGATGCCCGTATAAACTATAATGTCTACGTCGTATAAAAGAGAAAGAGCTAACAGTACTGGAAATTAAGAAGGCTTACCACACTCCGACATTCTCAACATTCAGTTATGCTTCGCGGATAATATGGGGGTTTACATCACCCCAGTATCTGCTGTTTTGTGTGTTAGTGTAACCTGAGAGTTGATGTAACTTGGTGTAACCTGGGAGCCTCATCCGTGAACGGTATTATGGAGAGAATGTCTGGACCTTGAATATGAAACCCATGGAACCATCGACAGTTACACCTTCTTTTCTCATGAGCTGTTTCTTGCATTGCGTGCATCATGTGCTCTCTTTGTGGTCAAATGCCGATTTCCTCGCAGTTCTAATATGTGCCATAAGATATGCCCGTGTCCTGGCTCAGTCAATGCAATGAATTCCTTGGAGAGTTTTTAAAGCGTATTCTAACATTATGAAGTCGATAGTGCACACTGAATTTTCTCCGGATTATCCGTTCTGCTGTAATCAATGAGTCGGTCTTCCAATAAGTTTTCAAAATTAAAAAAAAATCGCAAACCACGGCAGGTGAGGCTACGAACGAACTGACATGAGCCGAGCGAGAGCGGCATTGTACTGAACAAAGGACCTCAAGTGCAGAAAGAAAGATCAACTTTCCAACAGCGAGCGGTACTTCAGATTCTCCCAGAATTACTGAGATCATTTGTACAAGCTTTCGGAACGAAAGTTTGACCCATTGAAATAGTTCAGGTTTATATTCATCGCTCTTTAGTAGTCGGATACTAGCCGAGCGAACGTTCCTCGCACAAATGAAGACCAGACTACTGCTATAAACGGCACTATGTAACAAGTGACCTGTACAATTTTCCATAGTGTAATAGACAAATGGGGAGCTAAAATTTCATCTGTATTTCTAATTGTTCTCTTTGAATGAACATTTACCAACATAAGGTTCTTCCACTTAAAATATGATTTGGACAGGACTGGTTGCACAATGATCTACAGAAAACCTACGGCAGTACCTCAGTCAATGTCAGGAGTAAAACTAGATGGAAAAAAAGGCAATGAAAATGAGAGTAAACTTTTGATGGGCACGTAGCTGAAAACGGGAGTGTTTTTTTAAATGAGAGGGATTTTCTTTAACTCGAGAGCTGTGATGACTATCACTGCAGGTTTTAACATAGTTTTTCCCGTTATGCTTTAAATTGATTGTAAATTTTGCTACAGTACCAAACATACTGGGTGATCAAAAAGTCAGTATAAATTTGAAAACTTAATAAACCACGGAATAATGTAGATAGAGAGGTCAAAATTGACACACATGCTTGGAATGACAAGGGGTTTTATGAGAACCAAAAAAAAAAAAAAAGCAAAGTATTGCTAGACGCGTGAAACATCTCTTGTGCGCGTCGTTTGGTGATGATCGTGTGCTCAGCCACCACTTTCGTCATGCTTGGCCTCCCAGGTCCCCAGACCTCAGTCCGTGCGATTATTGGCTTTGGGGTTACCTGAAGTCGCAAGTGTACCGTGATCGACCGACATCTCTAGGGATGCTGAAAGACAACATCCGACGCCAATGCCTCACCATAACTCCGGACATGCTTTACAGTGCTGTTCACAACATTATTCCTCGACTACAGCTATTGTTGAGGAATGATGGCGGACATATTGAGAATTTCCTGTAAAGAACATCATCTTTGCTTTGTCTTACTTTGTTATGCTAATTATTGCTATTCTGATCAGATGAAGCGCCATCTGTCGGACATTTTTTGAACGTTTGAATTTTTTTGGTTCTAATAAAACCCCACGTCATTCCAAGCATGTGTGTCAATTTGTATCTCTCTATCTATATTATTCCATGATTTATTCAGTTTTCAAGTTTATACTGACTTTTTGATCACCCGGGACATCAATTAATATCAAATTTCCGCCCCTCACTCAGACTGTAGAATAATTTCAGACACATTACACTACAGCCCAACAACACAAATTTCCGTAACGAAAATGGTCTTCTTTCTAGTCATAGGAGTGAAATTGAGCATCTGATGAGCAAAGTGAAACGCTGTGTATAAGAATTCTTAGGTGGAACTGAATAATCTGTTAGTGTTACGGAACTTTTAATCAGAAATACACTGACAGACCAAAACATTACGACCGTCGTTGGACGCCGCCTGACGGCGTTGCGGGCACGTGACGCGGTAACAAAAGTATGTAAGCGGAGCAGACACGGACAGGGTATCACACAAGCGAAGATATGAGCTACAAATGGGGAAATCCACTGAGATAAGCAACTTTGAAAAGGGGCAGATTATGATTATGCAGAGCCTGTTAACGAGTATCTCGAAAACGGTGAAGCTGGTCGAATATTCAGAGGCAACTGTCGTGTCTACGGAAAGAGATAGGACAGCGAAACTACCATTAGGAGCTAAATGGTCGGACGTCGCTCTTCACAGAACGTGGGGATCAGAGGCTTGTGTGCTCTGTAAAGTAGGATAGATGGAGATCTATGCATAACGCTGGTGCCCCCACAAGTGTTTCGGAATACAGCGTTCATCGTACCCTTAACCAGCGACATCGTCTATTACGATTGCAGTAGACACGGGACCTTCGGGAACTGACTGTTGATCAATGGAAACGTATTGGCTCTTCGGGTGAATCAAATTTTTGCTACACTATGTCGATGGCCGTCTCCAAAACACCGTCTTGTAGGTGAACAGCGCTTCAAAACAAGCGCTGCGCCACGGACGCCAACTAGTGGGAGACTTTCTCTTGCATTGCATGGAACCTGTAGTAGTAATCGAAGACACGTTGACGGCTGCGAACCACCTGCATCCCTTGATGCTTAATGTCCTACTTAACGAGTATGTCACAGTGCAGCAATATAGTTATCCCTTTCTCAGAACCAGAACCATGCTACAGTGGTTTGAGGAACGTTATAGCGAGCCTACCCTGATATCATGGTGACCAAATTCACCTGATGTAAATCCTATGGAACCCGTCAGGGCGCCCATACGGTGCCATCACCGCGTACACAAATCGGCGCTCCATTATTTACACGAATTACCTGACCTGTGCATGTACATTTTGCCACATACCTCCACACAACTACCAAGGAACTGTCGGATCTATTTCGTTCCAAAGGCGGACAGACAAGCTATTAAGCAGGTGGTGGTAACGTTTTGCCTCACCATTGCCAATATCTCATGTTTTATTTGACTCAGCCATTTTTAGTACACTATAACATACTTCCTTTTGTATGTCCATCCATTTAGCAGGAGGTCTCTGGGACGACGGCCGTTTACTATCGTGACAAAAAATAAAAACATCTACAGTAGTCCTTATGATTTTACCTTATTTTGTCGCTACCAGTTTCAAACGCTTCATTTCGTCATATTCAGGCTGTTTTTGTGCTGTACAGGTTGATACGATCCCCATGCATAACCCATCATTATCTGTGAATCCAGGAATGTTGGCAACTGATGAGTTATGCATGGGGATCGTATGGACTTGTACCGCACCAAAACAGCCTGCAGATCACGAAATAAGCGTTGAAACTGGTAGCGACAAAATAAGATACAATCATATGGACCGCAGTAGGTCTTTTATTTTTTGTCACAATAACTTATGTCGTCTTGTTGAAAATTCCATTATTGCATGTAGGAGAGATGGGATTGTAGTTTCACAGAACTCTGGATAACAAACTGCGAGTCAAGCTTATAGGTTAGCATCTATTCAGGATGAGAGAGAACACTGTTCTTCAAATAGAAATGGAGGTCATTTGAAAACTGACCATAATGCGTTACAGAAAGTTAAAACAGGAAACAGCTGGGTCGAGAGAGAAGTGCAGCTGCGTCTAGTATGGCGCGTGAAGCAAGCGATGTTGCAGATATTTTGTAAAATTTGTCAGCTGTAACAGTGAATATCCTTTAAGATAATGGAACTTTCAACAATGTTCTGCACTGCTCACTTATATTACAGTCATCATGATAATATCATATGGAACCAATGCATCGGGAGAGTTCTGTTCCTTTCAAAGGCATTGTTTCTGAGTGTTGAACCACTGATAATTACTTTCATTTTTGTTATTGGTGGAG
Source organism: Schistocerca americana (assembly GCF_021461395.2). Classification (NCBI taxonomy): domain Eukaryota; kingdom Metazoa; phylum Arthropoda; class Insecta; order Orthoptera; family Acrididae; genus Schistocerca; species Schistocerca americana. Next base: position 189,838,512 of record NC_060122.1, on the reverse strand, counting down.
GTTTGCACAGTCAACACTCACAGTGGCAATTCTGTAAATCCTTAAATTAAAGTCAAATAAAATTAGGGTACCTTGGGCTGTGGTAGACTACACGTTGACATCACTATATTTAATAAAGCATTCTCTAATATTATCATCATGTAGTGGCATACTGTGTTTGAGTTCTGAAGTGTCAGAATGTGGCACTGCAATGGTGGCAATATCAGATTCATGTTGTTCCACATTTGCAAACTCTTAGCTGTGCAGACTAATATTCAATTGATATCACGCAGAAAAACCCACTCCCACAAAATATCGAACGAACCCACAAAGGCAGTGTGTGTGTGTGTGTGTGTGTGTGGCAGTGTTTCATTATCATACAATATTTATATGCCTTATTTATAAACCAGCATTTAGGACAGAAGCAAACAACAGTATACACATTGAGACATTGTTTGGACTACAATGTAATTTATTGAAAGGGTAATTTTAGATTCATCTACAAATTTGCGTTTTAGGGACCATCCAGCAAACTAGGTTTTCGTTGCATAGGATATTGTTGACAGGTCATTGCTTCGAGCTATATCCACACTCAGTAACACAATGTCTAATTCAATGCTGTAGATGTAAACAGCTCTATGAACAACATGGAGAAAAGCATGATGCAAACTGTCCTGTCTTACGGTACATTTATTCACTGGGTCTTGTGCTTGAGCAATGGTGATGTGCTCTTACTACTGTTACATGTTTTCAATGTTGGTTTCTGCTTGGTTAACCTGGTTTTATGGTGTTAAGTATCATCTCCATTTTTGTCAAGTCAACAACATCATATAGCTTTATGGTTAATTAGCACTTATAGCACGTGAGGTTGTTACAATAGATATTTTTCCACTGTGACTATGGTACTTGATCGAAAAGGTTTGTGAATAAATGTGTTGTCAGGCAGCACATTGTCTATCATGCATTTTTCCCAGTACATTAACGCTGTTCAGAGTTGCCTGAGAATAAGAATTTGACGTATGAACAACACTAGTATTTTCAAGTGGATTCCACCTTCTAGTCCTGATTGTCCACATGTGTATGAACATCTACAAAATTTGAGTACTGCTATACATCAAACTACTAGTATCAATTCCATTACGAGAGGTATGAGGGCCCTTATATATTTTTGGTATCGTTGAACTGCAAATAAATCACAAGGTAGGTGGTGATGGCACCTGCCATGGAAAGGAGTATGGTGAGGTCAACCGTGAAGACACCGGCAGCGGTGAAGCGGAGACGGTGGTGCAGCAGCTGCTGCGAGAACAGCTGCAGCTGGTCGCGCAGCTGTGCGCCAGCCGCGCCGGCGCCCGCGTTCGGCAGCAGCGCCTTGTGCACCAGAACAGCTGTCTGGCTGGCCTCGGCGACAGCGGAGCTGCAGCACCACGTGACGGCCAGCACACAGCTGACGTGCAGCACCACCCAGCTCAGCAGGTTCAGCATCAGCAGGTCCACTTGGCTGGGGGGGATAGGCTGCCAGTGACACACAAACTACAGTGAGCGACACTGCTAACCTCTCATACGCCCGACTTAGGAACTATGAGTTTTTCAGAAGGAGAGGTCACAATGACTGTGACCCAAGACAACAATGACTATTATTAAATAAAACCTATAACTGTACCGTAACGCTCTGTTACTTTCCAGCGTATTAATTGACATATTGTCTGCCACACTTGAATCACCCAAGGTTATGTACTAGGCCGAGGCCTTTTACAGTGTGGATAATTGTCAGAGACATGGCCTGTGAAGTCAATTTCTTCAGTATCGTTCCTGTTTCGCTATCATGTACAGGAATTATGCAAATCTTTAATAACAAATCAAGATACATTTAAGCATTTCAGAAAAATGGCGTTTATTGTTTGGAAGAATAAAGCCAAAATAATATAAATGCTGAATATATAATACTTCAACAGGCTGGTTTACAAATTCACAGCAGATGTAACAACATAGTTGAATTATCTTATAGATTGTATGCTTTACTTTACAAATGTGAATAATGAAAAGACAATCCTATGACGTAACCATTACACGAATATCGGAACAAAACGTGCACTGCCTCTCCAGCAGGCCTCGGCAACTATATACCCATCTGAGCTGAATGTAGCTGTGTGTACGTCTTACATTCACCTGCTCAAATGTGTTTATCAATTTGCTTCAAATAGCTTGCCAGGGAAATCACCGTGTGGAACAGTTTGATACACATGGCAGCCATGTGTCAAATAAGACTCAGTTGAGTTCCCATCCTCCAAACGCTTTCCAATCTCTTTCACGTAGAAGTACAGACAACAATTTTCAGAATGAAATGGGAACCAAGTCCTCAATAGTCGTGTTTTATGACAAAGACAATACTTTTTTAACTTTTGTAAACAAACTGTGAAGCTTGTATTTGAGTTTTAATAGTTGGGTGAGGTGGGAGAAGACGAAAAAGAAAAGGTAATGGGCACGTTTCAACAGAACTCATTTGAAAAAGAATCCGGGAATGTGGATTCATCTTACATTTTCTGACTTATGAACTGGACAAAATAAAAATATAAAAATGGGCATAATTCCATTTAAACGAACTCAAAATCCGGTCCTATAAACCACTGATTTTAAGTTCTTAAAGTCAAATCGTTCATTCTTCCGCAGCAATGCTGCCTGCGGTATAATGGAAGAAGAAAGTAAAAAAAGCAGTATATTCACATTAACTGGAGATCGAATGGCAGTGATGAAATCAACATAGAAGAATAGGCATAAATTTATAATTATTTTCACGTTATAACAAGAATCTAAGCACCAAAATTTCGGAAATCTCCGTAGTTAGTATCGAAGCGGATATCCTATGCCGGTTGGTCGACTGAAAGAATATACAATGACCTCAAACTTGAAAACGACTTTCCCAGTTCGATTAAATTCAAAGAAAATCTCAATGATCTCTATTCTTCCTCTCGAAACATTAATCTGGAAGAGAAAGGACAAGAAAGACCTATGCAGACTATAGCAAAAGATTGTACATCAAGATTCATTCCTTAAGTCCGAAAGGTTAAGTATGTACACGAAAAGCGATGTGAAATCGCTATGGCCATATGTGTCACCACGAGTACCTCGTAATCATTCTAGTAGATATGAGTTCACCCTGCAGCATGGCAGAATGAGGATGACGGTGATGTAATGCCCAGAATATTGAGAAAAATTGTTAAGTGCAGTTAGGACAGCTATAATGATATTGCAGGCTTTATAGACACGATTTTTGGTACAACTGAATCTATGACTGTATCTTAATATAGAAAGATATATAGCTGTATATTCTATTACATGAATACTATACTGAGTATAAATCTGTTTTGAAATATTTTCCTGAAATGTAGTGGAAAAGTTAACCAAGCCCTAGAAATCATTACATTTTACCGTTCCAAACAGCAAATATGATGAGTTTGTGAACACAGTATAATACAATCGTCAATCTACACAAGCTCTCAAAACTGACAGTAATGGACTTGGTTGTATTTAGTATTGGACCCTCCGAATTGTTTTAAAATGTAGCAATACAAAAACGGTAGTTCTGTATGCTGAAGTTCACTAGCTACATTAATTTCCCTACAGATAAAAAATCTGAAACGACCCATTAAACATGAGAACGGAAAGACCCAGCCTACCGACACCTGACAAACAGACGTCGCGCGTAAAACGGTTGAAGGGGAGGCGCAGGGAAGCAGTGGGGGTAACGTGACTACAGCAGATAACTCAGAAGTAGTGACTGTAATCAGGAAGCAGGAGTATGGGACAACTGTTGCTGGTAACAGAAATCGAAGAGGACAGAAAATATTAATGTCTTAATTTTCTCTGTATGATGAGTAAAACTCAACATGTCAAAAATAAAAATAACCGAATTAGGTAGCGCATTGTTTACCACACTGGATTCGCATCAAAGGCCTGGTAATAGCTTGGGTGGAGATTCGTATCTGAATCTCTTCCGTGACCCTATCAGAATCCACAGTAAACCAACATGTATACACGCTACGTCGCAAGCTCAAGATGAAGAGATAGAAAAAGTATATGACGATATTGAAAGGGTAACACAGTACGTAAATCTGTAAGTCATGAAGAAACCGAATGCAGTTGGAGGGGAAAAAGTAGATGAAAGGGATACAGGAGTAACAAGCTTGGCACAAGGAATGAGGAGAAAGGCTGAGTTCTGTATAAATTTTAGCTGTTAGTAACAAGTAGTCTGTTAGAGAATCACAAGAGGAGCAGGTATACGAGGAAAAAGCCGGGTGATACAGGAAGACTTCACATAGATTACGTCATGATCAGACAGAAATTCCGAAATCAGATACTGGATTGTAAGGCGTACCCAGGAGCGGTTATAGACACAAATCACAATGTAGTAGTAATGAAGAGTAGGCTGAAGATACTAGTCAGGAAGAATCAGTACGCAAGAAAGTGGGATACGGAAGTACTAACGGATGACGAGATCCTCTTGGAGCTGTCTAAGGCTGTAGATACAGCAGTAAAGAGCAGCTGAGTAGGCCGTACAGTTGAAGAGGAATGGGAATCTCTAAAAAGTGCCATCACAGAGGTTGGCAAGAGAAACATAAGTACAAAGAAGGTACGTACAAAGAAAACATGGGTAACAGAAGAAATACTTTAGGTGATCGATGAAAGAAGAAAGTACAAAAATGTTCAGGGATATTCGGGAAAACAGAAATACAAGTAGCTGAGAAATTAAATAAAGCATAAAAGCTAAAGCGAAATGGCTGCATGAAAAAGTGAGCAAATCGCAAAAGAAATAATTGTCGGTCGTACTGACTCAGCATATAGGAAAGTAAAAACAGACTTCAGTGAAACTAAAGTAGGGATGGTGACAGTAAGAGTGCAACAGGAGAGAGTGCATAGTTCGAAAGAGTATACTGAAGGCCTCCATGAGAGGGAAGATTTGTCTGATGTGTCAGTATAGAAGAGATAAGGGATCCAGTAATACAACCAGAATTTAGGAGAGATTTGGAGGGCTTAAGAACAAATAAGGGAGAACGGATAGATAACATTGCATCAGAATTTCAAAAATCATTGGGGCGAGTGACAATTAAACGACTATTCCTGTTTGTGTGTAGAGTGTATGAGTCTGGCGTCATAACTTATAACTTTCAGAAAAATATCATCCACGCAATTACGAAGACTGCAAGAGCTGATAATTGCGAGAAATGTCGCACAATCAGCTTAACAGCTCTTGCATCCAAGTTGCCTACAAGAATAATATACAGAAGAACGGAAAAGAAAATTGAGGACGTGTTAGATGATAATCAGTTTGTCTTTATGAAAGATAAAGACACAAGAGAGGTAATTACGTCGTTTCGGTTGACAATGGAGGCAAGATTAAGGAAAAATCAAGACACTGTCATAGGATTTATTGACCAGGGAAAAGCATTCAGCAATGTAAAAAGGTGCAAGTTGTTCCAATTTCTGAGAAAAATCGGAGTAAGCTATAGGGAGAGACGGGTCATATACAATAAGTACAAGAGGCAAGAGGGAGTGATAAGAGTGGACAACCAAGAACGATGTGCTCGGGTTAAAAAGTGTATTCTTTCCCTCCTAATGTTCAGTCAGTTCATCGAAGAAGCAATGATAGAAATAAAAGGAAGTTTCAAGAGCGGAATTAAAATTCAAGCGGTTAAGGTACCAATGACACGATTCACTGATGACATTGCTATCCTGAGCAAAAGTGAAGAGGAATTTCTTGTTCTGCTGAATGGAAGGGGCAGGGTTATGAGTACAGGATATGGACTGAGAGTAAATTGAAGAAAGACGAAAGTAATGTAGCAGTAATGGGAACCGCGAGAAACTTAACATCGAGCTTGATGACCACGAAGTAGATGAAGTTAAGGAATTCTGCTGCCTAAGCAGTAAAATAACCAATGACGGACGGAGCAAGGAGCACATAAAACGCAGTCTAGAACTGGCAAAAAGGGCATTCCTGGCCAAGAGAAGTGTACTAGTATCAAATACAGGCCTTCATTTGGGGAAGAAATTTCTGAGAATATGCGTTTGGAGAACACAATTGTATGGTAGTGGAACATGGACTGTGGGGAAAAAGGAGCAGGAGCGAAGCGAAGCATTTGAGATGTGGTACTACAGACGAATGTTGAAAATTAGATTGACCGATAAGGTAAGGAATGAGGAGGTTCAGCACAGAATCAGGGGCGAAAGGAATATGTGGGAAACACTGACAAGGAGAAGGGACAGGATCATAGGACAAACTGTAGAGGAAGATAGAGATTGGAATATATTCAACAGATAATTGAGGGTGTAGGCTCCAACCCTACTCTGAAATGAAGATATTGGCACAGGAGAGGAATTCATGGCGGCACGCATTAAACCAGTCAGAAGACTGATTGTAATGGATGAGGCTGGCCTCTCTCTAATCCTCTGGCCTTCTGTGTCGAATAGCTACCAGCAAAGAACTTGGCGCATCATTGGTTTTCGAGCAAATGAAGCCTCTGGTTCATAATAAGTGAATGCTATGTTAGCACTGTGTGTACGATTCCACTTACTGTGCATAACGCAGTTTGAACTCGACCTGTAATGAAACGTGATATTACTCACCAAGGGTTTGGACATCAGAAGAATAGCTGCCATCAATGTATCTAAAATATTCCACTGAGGTAGGGAGCGGACCTCTGACTTACAATAGACAACTATTCCCTGTAATTGTATTTATTGCAATCACTTTTGCATATGCTGGATCATTACAGTGCACAACAGCAACCTCAGGTATCGCCTGTTCAGATAATGATATACTGGTATATCAATCAATCAGTTGGAGTTAAAAATGAGAAATCAATAAAAGTCAAACTCAAAAAGGCGTTAATATAGAATCTCTCTAATAGAAGTTTACCGCAACAAGAAACATCCGCTTTGCATACGGTGGTCGGTCGGCAGAATAGTCCTCAGCGTTCCAGCAACCTTTCGACGTCAGTGAGTACAGCTATTAGAGTAACCTCATCTACACCTTCTGTTTTATCCTTGAAGATGTATGTTTCATCATAATCTTAGTTCGAAAGCATTCCTTCTATCCTTAATATCCTATGTAAAAATTACACTACTGGCCATTAAAATTGCTACACCAAGAAGAAATACAGTTGATAAACGGGTATTCACTGGACAAATATATTATACTAGAACTGAGATGTGATTACATTTTCACGTAATTTGGGTGCATAGTTCCTGAGAAATCAGTACCCAGAACAACCACCTCTGGCCGTAATAATGGCCTTGATACGCCTGGGCATTGAGTCAAAGGGAGCTTGGATGGCGTGTACAGGTAAAGCTGCCCATACAGCTTCAACACGATACCACAGTTCATCAAGAGTAGTGACTGGCGTATGGTGACGATCCAGTTGTTCGGCCACCATTGACCAGACGTTTTCAATTGGTGAGAGATCTGGAGAATGTGCTGGCCAGGGCAGCAGTCGAACATTTCCTGCATCCAGAAAGGCCCGTACAGGACCTGCAACATGCGGTCGTGCATTATCCTGTTCTAATGTAGGGTTTCGCAGGGATCGAATGAATGGTAGAGCCACGTGTCGTAACACATCTGAAATGTAACGTCCACTGATCAAAGTGCCGTCAATGCGAACAAGAGGTGACCGACACGTGTAACCAATGGCACCCCATACCATAACGCTGGATGAAACGACGAATACACGCTTCCAATGTGCGTTCACCGCGATGTCGCCAAACACGGATGCGACCATCATGATGCTGTAAACAGAACCTGGATTCATCCGAAAAAATGACGTTTTGCCACTCGTGCACCAATGTTCGTCGTTGAGTATACCATCGCAGGCGCTCCTGTCTGTGATGCAGCGTCACGGGTAACCTCAGCCATGATCTCCGAGCTGATAGTTCACGCTGCTGCTAACGTCGTCGAACTGTTCGTGCAAATGGTTGTTGTCTTGCAAACGTCCCCATCTGTTGACTCAGGGATCGAAACGTGGCTGCACGATCCGTTACAGCCATACGGATAAGATGCCTGTCATCTCGACTGCTAGTAATACGAGGCCGTTGGGATCCAGCACGGCGTTCCATATTACCCTCCTGAACCCACCGATTCCATATTCTGCTAAAAGCCATTGTATCTCGACCAATGCGAGCAGCAATGTTGCGATACGATAAACCGCAATCGTTATAGGCTACAATCCGACCTTTATCAAAGTCGGAAACGAGATGGTACGTATTTGTATTCCCTACTCGAGGCATCAAAATAACGTTTCACCAGGCAAAGCCGGTTAACTGCTGCTTGTGTGTGAGAAATCGGTTGGAAACTTTCCTCATATCAGCACGTTGTAGGTGTCGCCACCGGCGCCAACCTTGTATGAATGCTCTGAAAAGCTAATTATTAGCATATCACAGCATCGTCTTCCTGTCGGTTAAATTTCGCGTCTGTAGCACGTCATCTTCGTGGTGTAGCAATTTTAATGGCCAGTAGTGTATTCACTTCGCTGCGGAGTGTGCGCTTATACGAAACTTCTTGGCAAAATAAAATTGTGTACCAGACGAGGCGTATGATGTATTTCAGTAAGTAAAGGTGGTATGGGGAGTAAAGGGGTGGGGGGGGGGGGGGAGAGGGGCGTTCCTGACTGTGTTTGGGTAGCTCAGTCGGCAGAGTAATTGTCAACGAAAAGTATATGCTGCGAGTTGGAGTCTCTATCCGCAACACAGTTTTAATATGTCAGGTATAAGGTAAATGAAATATATAACAAATTTTAAGTGCCTCTACAGATCGTGTGAAACTATAACAGCGCTTAGCTGCTTAACGCATCTCACCTGGTATTGTAGCTTGAGCGCTAGTATTAGGTTGAGCAGCGATACGCAGTGGATGAAGTGGGCGGCGACAGCACTCAGTACTGGCAGGCCGAACGCTTCGTTAACGAGTCCTGCTGTGTCGAACAGCTGACCGTGCACTTGGCGCAGCAGATGAACCTCTCCAGAGTCGTCAACGTTCTGCGGGCAGAGGCATTTATATTCTTAACACCAGATTCATGATACCCTCACCATACCATATCACTCCCAGGGTGGGCGTTTGAATCATTGGGAAATGCTGACAGAAATAAGAAAATATTCTACTGCACAGCCCGTTTGCTTAACTCGGACGCCACTGTATTATAGAACCGTTGCTAGACAAGCCATATACAAGTGGGAAGAAGGCTTTTCCGATTATATTTAATCTAGACAGAAATAATCTAAACGGAGGTAGCAGAAAGACAGTATTCCTTATAAAAATTCGCCATATAATATTAAAGCAGTCTGTAATACATAAATGCTAGTTATAACTCTTCTCGCTACTCCTTATGTAGGATCAACCACGTTTGTCAACAGAACGACTGGTGACATCTAGTATAAATTTGAACAACTGCTTACATTTAAAAAATTATAATGAAATGGGGCTATGTGAATCAGTTTTCGTAGGTTTTTTTTGAATCGGAATATAATATGTATTTCTTCTTTATTAAAGTATTCATGTAGACTAATTACAACGAATAATGTCTCAAACACCACTGCAAAAGTATGTTTTAGCAAAATTTTCGACATCGCTCGTAGACATGGAGCTATTGTAGGAAATGCTGTGAAGGGATTTGAGTGCATGAGAATTTTCCCGTCATTCCAAACAAATAACCGTCACACAGATTCCTTTCTTCACGCACATTCCTAAGTGACCAATTCTCTTCTGCTGTCACAGGGTCAGAAGTAAACCCACGCTCTCCAAATACTTCTAATCCTGCAGGTAATACGGAAGTCGGAGCTCAGCAGCATCATCTTCTCTTGTTTTGCCAATCCCAACAAAAAACACCGAAACCCCGCGTGGGAGGAGACAGAAAAATTCAGCATGTTATTTGATTTCACCATTTCAACTCAATCTAGCAAGAGGGAAGAGATAATTGCATTATGAAACTACTGATGAAAGGAGAACAGTGACTGCAGGAATCGTGGGATTTTCAAGGGAAACCTTCAAATTCAGATGAAAACCCATCTTCATCAGCACATGAAAACGGTAGAAGAAAACAAACATCGTGCATTCTGAAACATCAAACGTTATGATCCAAGATCTATCAAGGACGGGGAATCGATCAGGTGTGGTAAGTGCAAGGTGTGGTTCCACGAAATTTGTGAGGTGGATAAGCAATCCCACTCCAGAGAACTCACGTTAGGGCTACTGGAGCAGTTAAAAAACCTAAACTACCGTATTGTATTTAAGCGTGTGACAGTTTACAGTGATCCACGTTGCCCCCATTTACGACACAAACAGCTCCACAAGCTTTTAACTGTTCCACGGTGCCAACATTTTGCTGTTTACAATGAAGAAGTGTAGACCTCGAAGCAGTGTACCGTTATCACACAAAACATAAGTATAACCTGTTCACTGTTACAGTTTAACGTGTGTAGTAAAAAAATTTATTACCTGTATGAGGCCCAACAAATTGAAATAATTCATTTGGCTCCACCTTACCCTATGTTCAGTAGGCATTACCCAGGAATTACGCTTGAGGGAACACTTTGTATGTCATAATAGTAGATAAACTGAGGATCATCACTTTGCTAGGTAGAAAATGCTGTTGACATGTTCAGAAAAAACATTTCAGAACATGATATCAAATAATGTAAGCCGTCTCTACCGAAATCATGTATCATATGTAAAATATCTCCCATGAACCGTGGACCTTGCCGCTGGTGGGGAGGCTTGGGGTCTCAGCGATATAGATAGACGTGCCGTACGCGCAACCATAACGGAGGGGTATCTCTTGAGAGGCCACACAGACGTGTGGTTCCTGGAGAGGGGCAGCAGCCTTTTCAGTAGCAGCAAGGGTAAGAGTCTGGATGATTGACAGATCGGGCCTAGTAACATTAACCAAAACGGCCTTACTTTGCTGGTACGGCGAACGGGTGAAAGCAAGAGGAAACTACAGCCATAAATTTTCCCAAGGGCATGCAGCTGTATGGTTAAATGATGATGGCCTCCTCTTGGATCTAATATTCGGAGTTAAAATAGTCCCCAATTCGGATCTCCGGGCGGCGACTACTCAAGAGGATGTCATTATCAGAAGAAAGAAAACTGGCGTTCTACGGATCGGAGCGTGGAGTTTCAGATCCCTTAATCGCGCAGGTAGGTTAGAAAATATAAAAAGGGAAATGGATAGGTTAAAGCTATATATAGTGGGAATCAGTGAAGTTCTATGGCATCAGGATGAAGACTTCTGGTCTGGTGAATATGGGATTATAAATACAAACTCAGATAGGGGTCATCCAATAGTAGGTTTAATAATGAATAAAAAACAGGAGCGTAGGTAAGCTACTACGCACAGCAAAGTGGACCCATTATTGTAGCCAAGATAGACACAATGCCCACGCCTACCACAGTAGCAAAAGTTTATATGCCAACTAGCTCCGAAGATCATGAAGAGATTGAAAAAATGTATGATAAGGTAAAATAAATTATTCAGATAGTGAAGGAAGAAGAAAATTTGGTAGTCATGGGGGACTGGAATTCGATAGTAGGAAAAGGAAAAAACGGGAAGGCAGTAGGTGAGTACAGAATTGGGGTAAGGAATAAAAGAGGAAGCCGCCTGGTAGAATTTTTTGTAGAGCGTAACTTAATCACAGCTAAAACTTGGCTTAAGAATCATGAAAGAAGGTTGTATACGTGGAAGAGGCCTGGAGACACATGAAGGTTTCTGATAGATTATGTAATAGTAAGATAGAGATTTAGGAACCAGGTTTTACATTGTAAGCCATTTCCAGGGGCAGGTATGGACTCTGACCACAATGTATTGGTTATGAACATTAGATTAAAACTGAAGGAATTGCAAAAAGATAGCAATTTAAGGAGACGGGACCTGGAGGTAGCAGAGAGTTTCAGTGAGAGCATTAGGGAACGATTGACAAGGACTGGGGAAAGAAATACATTAGATGAAGAACGGGTAGTTTTGAGAGATGAAAGAGTGAAGACAGCAGAGGATCAAGTGGGTAAAAAGACGAGAGCTAGTAGAAATCCTTGGGTAACAGAAAAGATATTAAATTTAATTGAGGAAAATAAGAAAATATAAAAATGCAGTAAATGGAGCAGGCAAAAAGAAATACAAACGTCTCAAAAATGAGATTAACAGGAAGTGCAAAATGGCTCAGCAGGAATGGCTACAGGAAAAATGTAAGGATGTAGACGCATATTTTACTAGATGTAAGATAGATACTGGCTTTTCTCCACGCCCAAACAACAGGGAACTGACATGTATCGAGATTAGAATATAGTGCATTGATAATGGCTAGGCACTACACGAAATCTGGATTTGCCAAATAAAATCTGCAAAAAATGGACGACTGATTGCTAACGTGATGGTATTCCTATCTTTTGTACTGATGTCAATGGCTTAGTTATTCCTCAATGCTTAGAATCAACGATTACGTGTCTAAAGGGGCACCCTTACAACATTGCTGAAAGTTATTAGCCGAAAGGAAAAACGCTATTAAATGTGGTTAGTTTATTGGTCAATCATTTATTATTTAATGTTTACGCAAAAGCTATGCAACATACGTTTTTGTTGCACTTGTTCTACGTAACAGCGTGCGTGCCTCTGTGTTTATTCAGGTAAATATGAAAAGTCAGATTTCGTTTCCAAAATACTTTTTGGGGTGTATAAATATTCATACTTACTGCAGAATCTAAAAGCTCAGGGTTTTACCTTCGCTGTTCATAGGAGGAATTCACGTATCCAACACACAAACCTATAAAACAAAAGCATTCACAAAATATCTCGATTGTAGCACTTCGCATCTGGAACAGAACTCGTCTGTTCTTTGCATAGTTGAATATCCCGTCGCCTTTGGAAAAGACTGACCTTCGGCTTTTTGTTATTTTCGTCATCCAGACGGTTTTCCTCCCACAAGTTAACAGATTGATCATTACACATCCGCTTAATTCAGGCACATCTTCTTTTTCTTTCCTCGTCTATTCACCATCTGTTTCCCACTTCTCTGAGCTCCTCTGGTCCCTCTGTAATCTATCTTTCACCCTCTCTGACGTCAGTATTTTAAAATTTCAGTCTATATTTAGTGCTGAGCCCAAACACTACCAGCCAAAATATTGCCACAGTGGATACACCGTTTCCCGTCACATCACCGAAGTTAAGCGCTGTCGGGCATGGCTGGCACTTGGAGGGGTGACCATCCGGGCCGCCGTGCGCTCTTGCCATTTTTCGGGCTGCACTCAGCCTCGTGATGTCAGCTGAGGAGCTACTCGACCGAATAGTAGCGGCTCCGCTAAAAAAAAAACCACCATCATAACGACTGTGAGTGTGGTGTACTGACCACACGCCCCTCCTAACCACAATCTTAGACCTGAGGATGACACGGCGGTCGAATGGTCCCGAAGGGCCACTTGTGGCCTGAAGGCAGAGTGCAAAATATTACCACCACCTTCTTAATAGCTTGTTTGTCTGACTCTTGAACGAAATACATCACTGATTCTGCGTAAGGGTGATCCCATGTTCTAATGTTAGGTTTGTGGAGGTATGTGGCATGCGATTTCTCCGCCCGCGTCATGTAACTCGCGTAAATAAAAGGGCGATGATTTGGGTACGTAGAGATGGCGCCCGACAGCGATCCACAGTGGTCTCTTAGGATGTACAGTCGTCCTCAAAAGTATCTGAAGGACCTGAATTGCATTTAGCCTGATTCGCATGCAACCCACATAACGCAGCTGTCTAGCAGATCCTTGGTACAGTCGTGCGGCTATTGAAAATGGATTCAACAAGTCATCACTAGAAAACTCTGCTCTCTATCGCAATAACTCAAGGTCTAAAGTAATACCATGATACTACAAATATCAGGGAACACCTTATCACAGATAAGACTGTCCATAAGGCTTGTAAGCTCGCATTTACTGCAATAAATGACACACCTTAAATGTTACCACTCTCATTATTATGTCAGATAGGTAACGCACGTAGTACGTTCGTCGTATTCATGATTTCCTCTTCAAAGTAACATACTGTACTTGATATTTAACACAAAATGACATTAAAAGTTTAAGTTATTGATGAGCAGCTAGTTGATAATATGTATGAACTTCAAGTGACACGAAGAACCGTCTCGTTCTGCCTTAGGATTTAAACCCAGGTCATGCAGACTAAGATTACATGACTGACAGAAACTAACAGTCATTCCTCACTAGGCATACAGAGAGTGATATACCTCGAATTTAGACAGTATCAGTTAGCAAATATCAACTTTAAATTACATAACATAAACATTTTTAACGAATGCGAGTTCCTACCCAGCATCTATTGTCCCTGTTAACGAACTACGAGCCGGCCGGAGTGGCCGTGCGGTTCTAGGCGCTACAGTCTGGAACCGAGCGACAGCTACGGTCGCAGGTTCGAATCCTGCCTCGAGCGTGGATGTGTGTGATGTCCTTAGGTTAGTTAGATTTAATTAGTTCTGAGTTCTAGGCGACTGATGACCTCAGAAGTTAAGTCGCATAGTGCTCAGATCCATTTGAACGAACTACGAGAGATGTTAAATATTGCTTCTTCACAAGTAACTTATTTGAAATGGCGTGAAATAAAGCTTTGTGTTGGACAGGGATTGGAACCCAGAACCTAATCGGATTGTTATCGAGGCCCAATCAACTGTGACATATCGGATTTTCTCGGCAGTAGCTAGATGTTTTAACTGAAATGGCGAGACGAAATATTACTTTTTTCCTTCCCAGGACTCCAACCAGGCACCTATCGCTGTTATATTCCAGAGAAAACGAACGTTAAATATGGGTTTGTTACACCAGCAGCGACATGTGAGCATGTTTGAACTAGAAATAATATGACGAAGAGTACAGTGCTGACTGGGAATCGAACTCCACACATATCTTTGTTGACTCCACACTAAGAGACGTCAGCTACCGATTTTGTCGCCACCAGCGGCTCAGAATAACATCCTTAAACTTACGGTTATCTCTGAAATAGTTGTGTGTCTCACAGGGAGTCAAAAACGTCAGATATCGTTAGTGTTGACAAGGAATGAAAATGCATTAAAAATCAAAATTATTATCCAACAGGAGATAGGTGTTCTCATGCTAGAGCTTGATAATACGTAATGAAAACTTTAGTGCCGGGCCAGGATTCGAACCTATTCACGTGCAATGCGTTGAGATGTTCAGGAATCTGCAGATGTGAATAAACAACCAACAGTAGTCGACTGTATTGTCACGAAGGGATCAAATTACGCGTTAAAGGCGGTTTGAGTTGCATTCCAAGTTCAGAACCCGTTTAATAGGCATACAGAAGCTCTACCTCCTGTGACTCTACATAGCGTTTGTTTCGTCACTAGAAATAAATAACTAGTATAAGATAGGTTACTGGTGATAGAATTCCCACATTTCGCCAATGCTGACTTTATTGTGGTTTAACCTAACGTCTACTTGGTAGAGAAGGAATACCATGTTTAATGTGAATTTCAGACCACAATGCCATTATAACTTCTCCGTTGGCGTAACCAGAAGAGAATAGAATCTGCCTCTCCCTATTAAAAGTCATTGGCAGACGTTGGAATCGAACCCAGACTATCACCATAGCAACCTGTCATCAATCCAACAGACCACCAAAGCCTCGTCTCTGAGAGTCATTTTTCTATCATAACACCGTTGCGGCACACTCGATGAGAATTCTGAAACACAGGATCCCTGTAGCGGTTTGCAGCATGTTCAGTACATTCATTTACTTGGTTGACCGAATCGCCATGAACTAGGTGTCTCAGCTACCCTGTGCATACATTCTACTCTATTTTGTAATCACCAAAATAAAATCAAGTAACTGTCACCTACACAGAACTGCCAACAGTGCAGGAAGCAGAAATTTAAGTAAGAAGTGTTCCCTTCCATTTGAGCTACTCCATCGCGCTATCTGTTTGTTGAAACCGTCGTGCAGTGGAAAAGAAAAGCTGTAACTGTCTGTCTCTCACAGGTCTTGATGCGGCCATATGCATTATATCACAGCACTGTGGAATGCGGAAGTTCTGGAGGAACTGTTGTGGTCTTCTGGAGCTGCTGCAGCTGTATGACAACTCGTAGCGTAACGGTAAGTGTTGCGCACTGTAGGTAAGGAGTCGTGAGTTGTGTTACACTCCCTGCAACATTTTTTAAAACGCAATTCTGCTGTCTGCTGAAGTTATCCATCTATTGGAACTTTGAACGTAATTCCCTTCACTTCTCAACCCAAAATAGTCGCATGTGGAAAAAGGACTAGCTTCTGCGACATTTTGTTCTTTTCAGGTTTAATAGATCACCAGGCAGCAGATGCATCTCGAAGCATTTGTATTATGTATGGGGAGAGCGCATCGTGCCAAAGTAGTCGGAAAAGTATTTTCTACATTACCTGTCGTCTGGTAGTGGCATTTTAAACCTCTTCAATCCTTGTTTGACAGCTTTAACTCAGAACAAGTTTTATACATGCATGTAACCAATAAACTGCATGTGCATTGTCAGACTGTTATAGATAACATCATAGAATTCGCATATATCGTTGACGATTAATTTCTCTCTTATGTTTAGTATTGTTTTAACAACACCAAAAGAAACCTTGCGAAAATTGTGCACTGTGTTATAAGAAATGAAATAAAACTACCCACGATAACAGTACGACAAAAGTCTGTTTTAATACAACTGGGTATCTGCACACAAGCGTGCCTCTATCGGCACGAATTAGTAAAATTCTTCTCACTTAGATTGCGATTGGGACTGTGTTTAATTGGTATGCTGTGTCATACTCAACAGGTATGCAAATATGGCATTTCATAAATAAAGTTATGTATTCCTAGAAACCGAAAATTTGCTTGTCAGCAGTGGAAAGAGGCGTCATCTGTTGTGCAGCATTGTAAGTTTTTCACCATTGCACTATATGTTGACAGCTTTTTGTTGCGATTTCCTTATCGATGTTTGATCTGACTGCTTGTAGCTCTTTCACAGAAGGGATGAAAATGTTACAGTCAGCGAGACTGGAACCGCGATCGTAACGGGCGCTTTTTCACATGACAGCACGTCCACTCACATCTAGCGAAGAGGTATGTGTTGAGCCTTCCTCTTACGAGGCCAATAGTGGCTAGAACTCGTAAACCGCTGTTTAAATGAAGTGATTAGTTGCGATATCCACGTAACGGCTTTCCTGGGCTGAAAACCGTAAAATTTCAATCTCAAGCGATAATAACTCAGATTATTCAATGGAAATGACGGGAAAAATCAAGTGAACTTTGAGCCTTAATTCCGTGCACACCAGGAAGTAACTCGTCGATCACAGAGTCGCCAAACATAGCTTGCCTTGTCGCCAAATCTCAGTTACAGTACCAGCAGGTAGAAGACGAACAAACCTACGTGATCCTACAGCGGGCTAGAAAGTGACCATAGCTGGCTGGCTTCTCAATGACGCGGCTGTTACGGCATGGAATACGTAATGCGTCTGATTGGCATTTCTGTAACTAAGTTTAGGGACTCGAGTGTAGTTACTAATAATACTCAGAACTGACTGCAAACTATGCATCATAAATGAGTAACTCTAATAGTTGGTTTCATATTTCATTCGTAAGTGTACTCAAGACTAAGAAACATATTCACGGACGTTTTCGTGCCTCGCCGATAGTGGAGCAGACCAAACAAATAAAAATAAGAAAAGAATGTGTGTGTGTGTGTGTGTGTGTGTGTGTGTGTGTGTGTGTGTGTGTGTGTGTGTATGCGTGTGTGTGCGTGTGTGTGAGTGAGAGAGAGAGAGAGAGAGCGAGCGAGAGAGAGAGAGAGAGAGAGAGAGAGACAGAAGAGACGAAAACTAAGATAACAAACACTTTGCACCTAGAAATCGATTGTATCTATGTGCAGTCTTGTGATCATACAAGTAGAATTTCATTAATTTCACGTGAATGTAAAAAAAAATTAGGTCGGAATGGAAGGTGTAAGAAACACATTTAACTACTTATTCTGTACCACGTAATAATTAATTCATTTGAAAATTCAGAAGAGAAGACACTAATAATTATGCCCATTAAGACAGAAACTAAAGTTGAGATGCGGGCACTGTGCAGATTTGCGTTTTTGCATCTTCAGATCTATACAAATAATGTATACTAACCGGCGTATCCATTGCTTTCGTAATGGTTCCCTCTTGTTTATTCTTCTAGTGATGAGCTGTATCCACACCATGAGCCTGATTGTTTCTTTGTATCCTTCCATCTACTATCTTTGTGTGTTATTTCTCGGTGTTCAAAAAGCAAAATGTTATGCCTGCTCCCACGAGGTATTAAAACGAGGTCCCAAGAAGGCTAACTAATTATAATCAAAATAGAGTTAGACGCCAATTTGTCTGTCGTCATGGTGTTATGTTGTTGTTGTGGTCTTCAGTCCTGAGACTGGTTTGATGCAGCTATCCATGCCACCCATCCTGTGCAAGCCTTCTCATCTCCCAGTACTTACCGCAACCTACATCCTTCTGCATCTGCTTAGTGTATTCATCTCTTGGTCTCCCTCTACGAGTTTTATCCTCCACGCTGCCCTCCAATGCTAAATTTGTGATCCCTTGATGCCTCAGAACATGTCCTACCAACCGGTCCCTTCTTCTTGTCAAGTTGTGCCACAAACCCCTCTTCTCCCCAATTCTATTCAATACCTCCTCATTAGTTATGTGATCTACCCATCAAATCTTCAGCACTCTTCTGTAGCACCACATTTCGAAAGCTTGTATTCTCTTCTTGTCCAAACTATTTATCGTCCATGTTTCACTTCCATATATGGCTACACTCCATATAAACACTTTCAGAAACGACTTCCTGACACTTACATATATACTCGATGTTAACAAATTTCTCTTCTTCAGCAACGCTTTCCTTGCCATTGTCAGTCTACATTTAATATCTTTTCTACTTCGACCATCATCAGTTATTTTGCTCCCCAAATAGCAAAACTCCTTCACTACTTTAAGTGTCTCATTTCCTAATCTAATTCACTCAACATCACCTGACTTAATTCGACTACATTCCATTATCCTCGTTTTGCTTTGGTTGATGTTCATCTTACATCCTCCTTTCAAGACACTGTCCATTCCTTTCAACTGCTCTTCCAAGTCCTTTGCTGTCTCTGACAGAATTACAATGTCATCGGCGAACCTCAAAGTTTTTATTTCTTCCCATGGATTTTAATACCTACTGCGAATTTTTCTTTTGTTTTCTTTACTGGTGTTAAGTCGACAGAAATTGTTGGGTGTTATTGCCTGCATCATCGGCATCCCATTGTCGTCTTCTCTTATTGAGATTTTCATATTACCCTGAACACAAGACGCCGAGATAAGTGTTTATATTCTCCGTGACGAAACATCCCCACATTCCACTCATCCTGATGCATTCGTTACGTGCATCGGCAGCAATGAGTGATAGGAAAGTTCTTGTGAGGTGACGAATAACAATAACAATGGTAGTAATTACAAATCAGTAATCAAGCATGTTTACTGCATTATAGACGATTAACAAAATACTCAAGAAAGGCTGAGTGTTTAACTGGCCTACTGCATAGGTGTTCTTACCACTTTGTTACTGAATTCTGTTCTGGTTGTTTGCATAGAGAAAAGAAAGGACACTGTAGCCATATATATCGATAGTTCAACGAGATATACCTAACAACTATCCTTGCTTAACATCATGAGACGAACATGGTGTCACCGAGCTGATAGTCGAAATAGATTTCTGTTTTCTCTCCCTGTCTCCCTTTCTCTTTTTCTATTTATTTTTTCATGAAAGCATCGAAAAGCGCGAATAATAAGCAAGTAGGCATATAACCTGTTTACAGTTCTTTTTATTGGTACACATAATGCAAAAAAACAACTTTTAAGTGTACTACTGCGTAATTACAGTTATTGACAGTCTATTCGTGAGCTTGCTCGCATGCAGTGGGGTGAAACCTATCACAGAAGCATGAAAAACACAATTATTTCTTGCACCATTCGCAACACACAAATGAAATCTCGCTGCATTGACTTGTTGTCCGATATATTGCACGGTAAACATATCTGATTCATGTTGCTAAATATAGCTCTATCGGATATCAATTTGCGTACCAAGTGTATAAAAGTATATCTTGAAATACGCAGAAAGTCACATAGAGGTATTCGACTGAAACATAGCCATGACCAAGATTGTAACTGGGGTCGACAGCATCGTCATCTACCACCTTGACAACTCGAACGGTGACAGTGCTCGGCCGGTTACTTACGTTTACTGGTATCAAAGCTACAGCATGAAAAAACAAAAATGTTAATAACCCGAGGATCATTAACGTTGGAAGCCGTAGTAAAGTAAAGCAGTCATAAGTCGGAAGAGTGTTTTGAGCACCACAGAGCTTTAATGGGCACGGTCTTGTTGGAGGTGGTATGCCATTACTTTCCTCCGACCCTTGAGTTGACTTACCTAACATGGGAACATACAGTTGAACGTGGCTTTCGGACCACAGTACAACTCGGCATTTTTCACATCAACAAACACTGCCTGACGGGAAATAAGTGTAAAATGGCACATATGAATCGTGGGCCTGACGATGGATTGAACCCGAGACCTTCGTATCCGTAGTCTTGCTCTCCGTCACTTTGCCACCATGCAGCTACTACTGTGGATTCTGCTTGGCATTAAAATTAAGGATCTCTCATTTGTGCCTGCGTTGGCACATGGGTGTCCCTTAGGAGACCTTACTTATGGGATTACCCTCGTAAACGTGTGTGTAAACGCCTTCCAATGCCCACTCAAGGAAGACAGATACACAGTTTAGCTTCAATATTGTAAATACGCCTCAGTTGGTGGATGAACTCAGATATTTAGCAGTGCTGTACCCACTGGTGTTAGACTCGTTTTCAACCAATGATTTCCACAGCTACAGAAGCACTACTTGTGATACCTCTTAGACAATATACTTACGCAGTGCTATCAGACGAAAAGATCAATCTGGCAAAAACTGTGGGACGTTGGTTTTACAATCTTCGTACCTGCATAAAGAGCTTTTCCTATTTGAGATATCTGTGAACGTTGCTGCATAAGACGATTTAAGAAGAAACTAAATTCCTTCAGCTACGCCAATGTTTAAAGAATCGTCTTAACGGCACCAAATCGTGGTTTGTGAATCGTTTACCGGCCGTACTCTGCCGCATTTCGCTGGCTGGAAGGCAAAAATCTACTGACAAATTTCGCAGAAGGAAAAGGGGGACGACATGTCTCCCACGAGAAGGTCATGTTGTATTATTTAAATGATTACAATATCAGGTAAAACGAACAGTGAGGTTGTCAGTATAAGCACAGTACTGTTGTCAGTGCGATGTTGCACCGCCCAGGGCCTGTAATGATAAAGGGCCCGTTTAGGTCAGGCATATTGTATACAGAAGCGGAAGAGAGAGCACCACTAAATTCTATAATCCGTATGCATTGCATACACGCGTAAATAACTGTACAGTGTACTTAGGGAGCCCAATGAGCGAATTGCAAATTTTCCGGTGAGAAGAGCACTGGGAAACAGTCTTCGCTACATTAGGTTACTTAATCTGGTGTCACTCTGAGCTAGAATTTATGGTCAGCGACTAAGTGTAAGGACAATGAGTCGGATGCGGGCTTTGCAACTGTGAAATACTTTCCTACGTTATAGAAGCTGGTATTAAATTTGGACTAATATTGCGAAAATTTTGAACTTGGATTGCTTAGAATGAAAATCTTTCTGTTTATTGCAAAGGAAAACAATTGATTTTCTGAAACATTCTGTGTCATACGCAACTTGAAACAGGTCACATCGACCAAATCATATGGAAGAACTGAGAGCGACGTATATCGGAAGGCAGTAAGAACCCTTGGCTTTTGGTTTGGCAGTATTCGACAGCCATTTCTAGGCGCAAGTGAATGAAGAAAGGCAGCGCGTATTTGTTACCAAGTAACGTCTTTATCAATTACTTTAGTTTTAAGGAAATCTACGAGTAATTGCTGGTGTTTGATATTAACATGAAAAGGATTCCGTAATCAGGGAAACAACCTGTTCTTGGGCAACTACTTCTATAATGACCAAAAGGCCTTAAATGATCTTCTAGCACATGTTCCAGCAGCAGTATGAAGAAAATGACAGTAACAATGACGGTAATAATCGAATTATCCGGTAACTTCACACTTCACAGTGGATTTTCTCGAACTAAGAAATTTCCTGAAATAGTGAAAATTTCAAAATGGCTTCACATAGAGGCTATGATGCCTTGAAGAGTCTTTACATCCTGCTGACGTGAGAATAGCATAATCTCCGCGTCAGAAGCTTGCTTCTACTTAACCTTTTAATAGACTCGCATTTTTTCCACCGTGACTAATTTTGTAAGCTAAGAACTTCATCCGTTACAGCACACTCCTGGGGATGGGAAATGTGGCCACAATGGTCTGGTGGAACGAACTGTCACAAGTGCAATGCGTGGGTTCAGGCATTTACTTTTAAGAGGCACAAACAGATTTACTTTACCTCTGGTAACCTCA
This sequence comes from Schistocerca americana, assembly GCF_021461395.2. NCBI lineage: Eukaryota > Metazoa > Arthropoda > Insecta > Orthoptera > Acrididae > Schistocerca > Schistocerca americana. Next base: position 189,815,955 of record NC_060122.1, on the reverse strand, counting down.
AGAGAAAGATGTTATAATCCAGAATCCGCATTAAACATCATTTTCCTTAATTCCCAACTGGGCAGAGTCGGTTTACGTTGGGAAATGACATGGGTGGAGGTCATGGTAAACAGAAATACTGTCGCCAGTAAACTTACTTACATTAGAAAATTTTATTTTATTTGATGAAAAAGGAACAGGGCTCTTATTTTACTTGTACTTGATTGAACAAGAGACGTTGAAAAATTTGGTGCTGGACTGTGATTCGAATTCGTATCTCCTCTTTCGAGGATCTGAATCTCTCGGAACAGTATAGTTCAATCATTTCGATACTTTTTCCAAGACTGCAATCTTCTCTAGGTCTCCTCCAAAGGTAAGTATGTGGGTCCGATTCCTGATCCAGTACAAAAATATTTTTAATTTCATTTCAAGCCCTATCACGTGCACACCAGGCAGCTAGTGAAAATTAACGTGCATTTTTAATGTCTGTTCGTGTGTTGCGAACAATTTCTGGTCAAACATGCACACATCTTACTGTTGTTGAGTAAGTAATTGACACTTAAGCTATATTCGTGGATGATAATGAATAATGATAGAAGTGCGGCTCGATTGTTGCTCAGGCACAAAAATTTGTATCCTTATTTTAGATTCAAACACCTAGCAGCTGGTAAGAAGAACGGATATAAAACATTTGATTTTACTTAGTTAACAATCGGATCACGTGTTGCGTTCGTATCTGCGTCACAGAACTTCACATGATGCGCTTTATCTTTAAAAGCATACACACTTTGTTATTTCTAAATGGAGGTATATTAGACATCTTTCGTGGTTAGTTTACAGGGATGAAAGGATCTTGATAGGAGTCCCGGTTTCTTACAAAAACTATCGTCTTTTAATTTCAAGTTTAGATGTGGTTAGTGATATTGGCGAAAATTTCGGTAATTCATGACCCTTCACGGCTAGTCAGCAATATGATATGATTAGAGTAGATTAGATTAATACTTGTTCCATAGATCATTAATATGACATTTCGTAATGACGTGGAACGTGTCATTTTAATGAAAGATTTCTTTTACATACCGGTATTCAATTTCTTAACAACAATTTTTACCCTCTCTATTATTATTTTTTATTTATCTCTCTCTCTCTCCCTCACTCTCTCTCTCTCTCTTTCTCCCCCACAGACAGGAACACACACACACACACACACACACACACACACACACACACACATACATTCTTTTCTTATTTTTATTTGTTTGGTCTGCTCGACTATCGGCGAGGCGCCAAAACGTCCGTGAATGTGTTCTTAGTCTTGAGTACACTTACGAATGAAATATGTAAACAACTATTAGAGTTACTGATTTATGATGCATAGTTTACAGTCAGTTCTGAATATAATTAGTAACAACGCTCGAGTCCCTAAACCCAAGTAAAGAAATGCCAATCAGACGCATTACGTATTTCATGCCGTAACATCCGCGTCTTTGAGACGCCAGCTATGGTCACTTCCTAGGATGACGTAGGTTCGTTCGTCTTCTTCCTGCTGGTACTGTAACTGAGATTTGGCAACAAGGCAAGGTATGTTTGGCAACTCTGTGTTCGACGAGTTACTTCCTGGTGTGCACGGAATTAAGCCTCAAAGTTCACTTGACTTTTCCTGTCATTTCCATTGAATAATCTGAGTTCTTTTCGCTTGAGATCGTTAATTTACGGTTTTCAGCCCAGGAAAGCCGTTGCACGTGGAAATCGCAACTAATCTCTTCCTTTAAATATCAGTTTACGATTTCTAGCCACTATTGGCCACGTAAGAGGAAGGCACAACACATACCTCTTCGCTAGGTGTGAGGGGACGTGCTGACTTGTGAAAAAGTGTCTTTTATGGTTCCAGTCTCGCTGACAGTAACATTTTCATCCCTTCTGTGAAAGAACTACAAGCAGTCAGATCAAACATCGATAAGGAAATCGCAAGAAAATGCTATCAACATATAGTTTAATGGTGAAAAACTTAGAATGCTGCACAGCACGTGACGCCTCTTTCCACTGCTGACAAGCAAATTTTGGGTTTCTAGGAATACATAACTTTATTTATGAAATGCCATATTTGCAAACCTGTTGAGTATGACACAGCATACCAATTAAACACAGTCCCAATCGCAATCTAAGTGAGAAGTATTTTACTAATTCCTGCCGATAGAGGCACGCTTGTGTGCAGATACTCAGTTGTATTAAAACAGATTTTCGTCGTACGGTTATCGTGGATAGTTTTATTTCATTTCTTATAATACAGTGCACAATTTTCGTAAGGTTTCTTTTAGTGTTGTTAAAACAATACTAAACATGAGAGAGAAATTAATCATCAATGAAATATGCGAATTCTCTGATGTTATCTATAACAGTCTGACAATGCACATGCAGTTTATTGATTACATGCATGTAGAAAACTTGTTCTTAGTTAAACAAGGATTGAAGAAGTTTAAAATGCCACTACCAGACGACATATAATGTAGAAAAAACCTTTTACGACTACTTTGGCACGATGCGCTCTCCCCATACATAATAAAAAGGCTTCGAGATGCATCTGCTGCCTGGTGATCTACTAAACCTGAAAAGAACTAAATGTCGCAGAAGTTAGTCCATTTTCCACATGCGACTATTTTGGGCTGAGAAGTGAAGGGAATTACGTTCAAAGTTCCAATAGATGGATAACTTCAGCAGACAGCAGAATTGCGTTTTAAAAAGTGTTGCAGGGAGTGTAATAGAACGCACGACTCATTACCTACAGTGCGCAATACTTTCCGTTACGCTACGAGTTGTCATACAGCTCCAGCAGCTCTAGAAGTCGACAACAGTTCCTCCAGAACTTCCGCATTCCGCAGTGCTGTGAGATAGTGCATATGGCCGGATCTAGATTCATGAGAGACAGACAGTTACAGCTTTTCTTTTGTACTGCACGACGGTTTCAACAAACAGATAGTGCGATAGAGTAGCTCAAATGGAAAGGAACACTTCTTATTTAAATATCTGCATCCTACACTGTTGACAGTTCTGTGTAGGTGACAGTTACTTGATTTTATGTTGGTGATTACAAAATAGAGTCGAATGTATGCACAGTGTAGCTGACGCAGCTAGTTCATGGCGATTCGGTCAACCAAGTAAATGAATGTACTGAACATGCTGCAAACCGCTACAGGGAGCCTGTGTTTCAGAATTCTCATCGAGTATGCCGCAACGGTGTTATGATAGAAAAATGAGGCTTTGCTGGTCTGTTGGAATGCTGATAAGTTGCTATGGTGATGGTCTGGGTTCGATTCCAACGTCTGCCAATGATTTTTAATAGGGAGATACAGATTCTATTCTCTTCTGGTTACGCCAACGGAGAAGTTATAATGGCATTGTGGTCTGAAATTCACATTAAACACGATATTCCTTCTCTACCCAGTAGACGTTAGGTTGAACCACAATAAAGTCAACAGTGGCGAATTGTGGGAATTCTATCACCTGTAACCTATCTTATACTAGTTATTTATTTGTAGCAACGAAACAAACGATATGTAGGGTCACAGGACACTTATTCTATTTTTTATTTGAGCTTCTGTATGCCGATAAATTAGTTCTGAATTTGGAATGCAACTCAAATCCTCTTAACCCGTAATTTGATCTCTTCGTGACAATACAGTCGACTACTGTCTGTTGTTTCTTCAAAACTGCAGATTCCTCAACATGTCAACTCATTGCACTTGAATAGGTTCGAATCCTGGCCCGGCACTAAAGTTTTCATTACGTATTAACAAGCTCTAGCATGAGAACACCTATCTCCTGTTGGATAATAATTTTGATTTTTAATGCATTTTCATTCCTTGTCAACACTAACGATATCTGACGGTTTTGACTCCCAGTGAGACACAGAACTATTTGAGAGATCACTGGAAGTTCAAGGATGTTATTCCGAGCCGCTGGTGGCGACAAATTCGGTAGCTGACGTCTCTTTGTGTGTAGTCAACAACGATATGTGTGGGGTTCGGTTCCCAGTCAGCACTGAACTCTTCGTCATATTATTTCTAGTTCAGACATGCTCACATGTCAACCAAGAATATAACAGCGACATGTGCCGGGTTTGAGTCCTGGGAAGGAAAAAAGTAATGTTTCTTCTCGTCATTTCAATTAAAACATCTAGCTACTGCCGAGAAAATCCGATATGTCACAGTTGATTGTGCCTCGATAACAATGCGATTAGGATCTGGGTTCCAATCCCTGTCCAACACAAGGCTTTATTTCACGCCATTTCAAATAAGTTACTTGTGAAGAAGCAATATTTAACATCTCTCGTAGTTCGTTCAAATGGCTCTGAGCACTATGCGAATTAACTTCTGAGGTCATCAGTCGCCTAGAACTCAGAACTAATTAAACGTAACTAACCTAAGGACACCACACACATCCATGCCCGAGGCAGGATTCGAACCTGCGACCGTAGCTGTCGCTCGGTTCCAGACTGTAGCACCTAGAACCGCACGGCCACTCCGGCCGGCTCGTAGTTCGTTAACAGGGACAATAGATCCTGGGTAAGAACTCGCATTCGTTAAAAATGTTTATGTTATGTAATTTAAAGTTGATATTTGCTAACTGATAGTGTCTAAATTGGAGGTATATAACTCTCTGTATGCCTAGTGAGGAATTACTGTTAGTTTCTGTCAGTCACGAAATCTTAATCTGCATGACCTGGGTTTAAATCCAAAGGCAGAACGAGACGGTTCGTCATGTCGTTTGAAGTTCATACATATTCTCAACTAGCAGCTCGTCAATAACTTAAACTTTTGATGTCATTTTGTGTTAAATAACAAGTACAGTATGTTACTTTGAAGAGGAAGTCATGAATACGACGGACGTACTAAGTGCATTACCTATCTGACGTAATAATGAGAGTGATAACATTTCAGGTATGTCATTTATTGCAGTAAATGTGAGCTTACAAGCCTTAGGGACAATCTTATCTGTGAGAAGGTGTTCCCTGATATTTGTAGTATCGTGGTATTACCTTACACCTTGAGTTATTGCAATAGAGAGCAGAGTTTTCTAGTGATGACTTGTTGAATCCATTTTCAATAGCCACACGACTGTACCAATGGGCGATTAGATGACCTGCTAGACAGCTGCGTTACGTGGGTTGCAAGCGAATCAGGCTAAACGCAATTTAGGTCCTTCGGATACTTTTGAGCATGACTGGGCATCAGGTGAATTTGATCGCCGAGGTATCAATGTGAGTTTGCTATGATGCTCCTCAAATCACTGTAGTAATGATCTGGCTTCGAGACAAAGTCGATATACTACTGAAAGACGACATCGGCGGCGGCGAAGACATCAAGCATGAACTGATGGGTGTTTCACAGCTGTCACTGTGTCTTCGATAACTACAACAGGTTACATGGAAGTGCAGAATAATATATCCCATTGCGTAATACTGCTCTCACCAGACGGAGTCCGTGGCATGCTGCACATTTCGAGCCACCGCTCACCCCGATGACGGCTTTTTGGTGACGGCCATCGACATAGTGTAGCAAAAGTGTGGTACACCTGAAGAGCCAATAGGGTTCCTGTTGATCGACGATGGGGTCAACGTATGAACACGTAGGGGTGGTCAGCTGCGGAGCTCCGTGTATAACAGTATACGGAGAACCGTGTGCTCCGAAACACTTGTGTGTGCACCAGCACTGTGCTCTTTCAGCAAACATGCCGCAGATCACCATCTATCTTACATTACAGAGAACACAAGTCTCCAAACCCCACGTTCTGTGAAGGGTCGTAGATGTCCAACTATTGTTTCAGTGTCCTTTATAACGGTACTTTGCGGGCAGGCGTGTCAATTAGCATCATATTAATTAAAATCGGGGAAGAATTAAAAAGGGGAAAGTAATACGAAACTTTAATAACTGCACAGTATTAGTAAGAAGCAATATAATGAAAAGTAATAAAAAGCAAAGACCAAGCGGGACGGAAAGATATAGGGACGCGTTTGTTTTTTAAAACACATAAAAGAACATGTAACACATTATTGAGCTCTCCACCTCCAGCTATCGCGATCGGGCTAGTCGATGAAGAAGTGGTACGTGACCGCGAAATTCGTCAAGGAGATTATTTAAACACTCTTCAAGCACGTTTAAAATACATTACGTGTGACGAAGTGATCAGAGACGTTTATTGTCGGGTGAAGTGAAAATGATTCCGACAACATAATTCGAGCTTTGTGTTAGCTGGTAAAAATACTCTTGGGAAACTATTATGGCTGTGGAACCCACGAAAATTGTACGCAACGGAAAGCTATAGTTTACGTAATTCTGCATTTTTTAAAATTGTGAAACGCGTGTGCGCCGAACGTTAAGGGAATATTATCCTTGGACGGTTGTGGGATTAACTGATGCAAACAACGCGCCAGCATAAAAATAGTTCGCTTATTAACTACCAGATATTAATTAACGGCGACCTAAATTACTAAAAACAGTGCGTACTCCGTTAAATTTAACCCTGCGTGTGAAATATAATCACATCGAACACTTCGAGAGCGAAGAATAGACATATAAGTGCCGAATTGATAGCCTGGGTCGTGTCGATATTTGGACATTATATGACACGCGTTATTCAGAACACGATATCGACCGTTCTAATACCGAAAAGAAGGATAGGATGATCACCTCCAATCCCGATTCATATTTCATATTTAGTTAGTGAAAAGAAAAGTGTTAATAAACAAACTACATTTCCATTTTATCCACGATTTTGGCTTCATTACGTAGTCTTGACTACATGATAAACAATATCTGTGGAAGTTGTATACAACGTATCGTCATAATATTTAGCCAACCAATATTGTGGGACACGAAAAATGTAAATACATGAAATTGTTCTTACAGCGGAGGTATAATGTGTGAGTGCGACGAACTATATTGAGAAACTGAACATCCATTACGTACTTGCATGTTTATCTGCGAAAATGGTCCTTGTAGGTACATCAGCATAGAGCTCAAATAGAATCCCTGGAACATTGCAAACCATTCAGATTAATCGAACATCTAAATACGCATAATGCTGGTATCACCAGGATGTGTTCTTTCTCCTCACCCTCGTGGCAGTAATTGAAATAAGAGTCATCCGGGAATAACATTTAAATCAACTGACGACCATTGAGCTAGCGTCACGAATTTTCAAACGTCCACTGCCATGTATGAAGGCGAATGACACCACGAGTGTTAACGTCGATCGAGGGGTGTCGTCGTGATAGTATTGAATGACATTGAGCGGTCACACTTTCTGACTCGTTCTGTAGATGCTCACGCCAAAATCACGTGAATATTCGGCGAGCATCGCCGTTTCCGAGATGCTCGCTCTGCGTCGTGATGAACTCTTGTCAGTGTTGCTTACCTGACTTTTCCATTTGCAGCCCGTATCTTTGCTAGGGTGATCTCCCGTCCGTGTTAAACTTACATGCGCCGGCCGAAGTGGCCGTGCGGTTAAAGGCGCTGCAGTCTGGAACCGCAAGACCGCTACGGTCGCAGGTTCGAATCCTGCCTCGGGCATGGCTGTTTGTGATGTCCTTAGGTTAGTTAGGTTTAACTAGTTCTAAGTTCTAGGGGACTAATGACCTCAGCAGTTGAGTCCCATAGTGCTCAGAGCCATTTGAACCATTCTTTTGAAACTTACATGCTTCTGTTGTAGCACGAAGTGACCGTAACGCCAACAGGCGGCATCCAACGTCACGGCAGGCAGTGGTCGTAATGTGTTGGCTTATCAGTGTACCATGCACACGACCAGACGAAAAAAGTGAAGCGCCCAGAATGGGAGTGAAAATAAAAAGAAATTCTGCGGTTTGAGAAGCTGTATGATGTCTCTGTAATGATGACGAAGCGGAACTGACAAACAACTTGCAGTATGAGCCCACTTATGAGTACAAGGTTGCATCCCCTCTGACGAAGATCCATGCACTGCTTCGCTTGTGAACTGTTTCATAAAACCATTGTATCCTCTCCTGAGGCATTGTGGCCCGCAACTGTTGTAACTAGTTTATGATATCCTGTGTAATGGCTCAGGAGTTGAGTTGACGACCGAGATGGTTCGATAGAATTTCCTTCGGTGATAAATCTGGGGATCTTGCTGGAAACTGACGAGTGTCAACGCGCAGTTCATAGGGAAACTTGCCATATCTGGACATGCATTAACCTGTTGAGAAATGGCACCACACTACTGCAGCATAAGACGTATCACAGAAGGGCGCAGAATTTTAGCGGGGTACCATTATGCTGTAAGAATTCCCTTAATCTCTACTAGCCATGACCTGAAGTCACACCGAATGGCTACCCACACTGCAACCTTACTCGTAAAGTCGTTCCAGGTGTAACACATCTGTACCTCTCTGCAAGTTTGATGCCTCTCCGCGAGTCGTAGCCATTTTCGCCGATGACTGACATCCGAGGTTTGTGAAACCACGATTCGTCGCCGTTAATAATGTGAACCAGTGATCAGCAGCCCATCCATCCTGTTCACGGCACCCCTCAAACGCCACCATTTGCGTTATTCTGCTTATGGCAGCCTACGCTTGGGACAGTAATCTCGTCGTTCGGCTGCTGCTAGTCTCCGTCCAATAGTGCAGGATAACACTGATTACTGCAGGGTGACGATTACTTGTTCTCAGATGTCAGATGCAGATGTGACGGGGTTACGATGCGGTTGGTGCCCATTAGGGCTATCCTCGCTTTCAATTGTGATACGTGACGGACCGGAACCACGACGAGGAGTGTGCCTGCCCTAACGTCCGTATGCAGTCCCACATCGGACCGTGGTCACCTCCGAACGCCCCCATCAAAATGTGGATATTGTACGAGGGTTATCCCAAAACTAAGTCTCCTATTTTCTTTATAAGTTCAGAATTCAGTTCGTGTCGCGGTTGGTCACACTGTTATGAAGAGTGCTTCACGCGCTGTGTGTAAACATGCGCACGCCGCGCTGAGGCGCTCAGTCTTGGCTTCGCAGCCGTTGAGAATGGAGCTCCCGTGGGATGTTACCGCCAAGTGCGAATTCCGCGCAGTTATTCGGGTTTTGAACGCAAAGGGCACTGTGCCGATTGGAATCCATCACCAAATGACGGAAGTGTATGGTAAGTCGTGCATGAATGTTAAAAATTGTTCGTTGAAGTGGTGTAGAGATTTTGCACTTGGTCGGACCGAAATTCACGACGAACAAAGGAGCAGACCGTCAGTTTCTGAGGAGACTGTGTTTAAGGTTGAGCGAAGCATGCGTTAAGATCGGCGGATTACCCTGGATGATCTGTGTACGTTGGTTCCTGACGTTTCCCGAAGCACCGCTCACAGAATTTTAACGGAAACTATCGGAAGGTGTCAGCAAGATGGGTGCCACTCGTGCTGACTGAGGAGCACATGCGGCAACGAGTTGACGCTTCGCGCGCATTTCTTCGCCGCCTTGTAGCCGAACAGGACATTTTTCCGGATGGACTCAATTGTCGCTGGTGACGGAACCTGGGCATACTACTTTACACCTGAGACCAAGGAACAATCACACCAGTGGCGGCCTACTTCTTCGCGAAAGCCGCGGAAATTTAAAAAAAACACAGTCTGCTGGTAAAGTCATGACAATCGTTTTTTGGGATCGGGAAGGGGTATTGTTGCTCGACTTTATACCCACTGGGACCACAATTAACACTGACAAGTACTGTGAGACTCAAACGGGCAATTCAGAACAGGAGAAGAGGAATGTTGAGCGAGGACGTTCACGTTCTCCATGACAAAGCTCGCCCACACATCACTCGGCAAACCGTTGCTCCCCTGCAACAGTTTCAGTGGAACATAATCACCCACCCACCCTATAGTCCTGACTTGGCGCCCAGTGACTATTAACTGTTCCATAGGTTGAAAGAACAATTGGCCTGGAAGCTATTAAGCTCCGACGACGAGGTGAAAGAAGAAGATCATAACTATACGAACAGCATGGAGGCGAGTTGGTATGACACGGGCATACAAAAACTGCCACAGCGTGTACAAAAGTGCAACGACAGAAACGGTGTTTAACTCGAAAAAAAGCTAAATGTTCAAGCTGTAAATTGATTTAAACCATTGTAGAAATAAACCAGTCTATGTACTTATAAAAAGATAGGAGGCCTTGCATTTGGGACTACCCTCGTATTATGCTCCTAGCCGGAAAAAACGAGAGCCGCTATGAGGCGGCTTTTATACTCCGTCAGGTGTCGATAACGTTGCTCCATAGGACTGCGAACCAGCACTGTGTCTTTCACAGCGGTCACTCAACATCTGACGTTGCTTACGCTCCATATTTAACAACACTAAACATGAACAAAACTAATGTCATCTGATGATCGTCCCACCTGAAACAGTTAATTGCAATTCTGAACATTCACGTAACTGTCAACAGTGTGTACGTTTACAACGGTACCTGAAAACTTACTACATATTCTGGGAGCTTAACTTTTTTCCAGATGGTGTATGAAAAGCATAACAGAATTCTCTGATGAAAAGTTGTTCTTGAAGCAATATGTCAATGAATAACCTGTTCTTCGTATCTGATAATATTCTCCTGAAGATAAGAGTAGTTGTTGAAACGTTGCACAGGGCAACACCGCCCCTCAGGGAGAAACCATAAAACATTATCTGTGTAATACGTGTACTATAGTAATTTCACTGGCATACATACGAATTCAAAAAGAAAGTGGACTGTGTCCCTTTCTAACAGCGGTGTAATGGGACCATTGCTTTTCACAATATATATAAATGACCTAGTAGATAGTGTCGGGAGTTCCATGCGGCTTTTCGCGGATGATGCTGTAGTATACAGAGAAGTTGCAGCATTAGAAAACTGTAGCGAAATGCAGGAAGATCTGCAGCGGATAGGCACTTGGTGCAGGGAGTGGCAACTGACCCTTAACATAGACAAATGTAATGTATTGCGAATACATAGAAAGAAGGATCCTTTATTGTATGATTATATGATAGCGGAACAAACACTGGTAGCAGTTACTTCTGTAAAATATCTGGGAGTATGCGTGCGGAACGATTAGAAGTGAAATGATCATATAAAATTAATTGTTGTTAAGGCGGGTACCAGGTTGAGATTCATTGGGAGAGTCCTTAGAAAATGTAGTCCATCAACAAAGGAGGTGGCTTACAAAACACTCGTTCGACCTACACTTCAGTATTGCTCATCAGTGTGGGATCCATACCAGATCGGGTTGACGGAGGAGATAGAGAAGATCCTAAGAAGAGCGGTGCGTCTCGTCACAGGGTTATTTGGTAACCGTGATAGCGTTACGGAGATGTTTATCAAACTCAAGTGGCAGACTCTGCAAGAGAGGCGCTCAGCATCGCGGTGTAGCTTGCTCACCAGTATTCGACAGGGTACGTTTCTGGATGAGGTATCGAATATATTGCTTCCCCCTACTTATACCTCCCGAGGAGATCACGAATGTAAAATTAGAGAGATTCGAGCGCGCACGGAGGCTTTCAGACAGTCGTTCTTCCCGCGAACCATACGCGACTGGAACAGAAAAGGGAGGTAATGACAGTGGTACGTAAAGTGCCCTCCGCCACACACCGTTGGGTGGCCTGCGGAGTATGAATGTAGATGTAGATTAAAGTTAGCGTCACAATCTAAGCGTAAGTAACAAATTGATAACTTTAGTATTAAAAGTACTTTATCAACGGGAAAACTATGTGGTTTTCGGCAGAAACACTTACAGTGTCAATTTTATTCACCATATTAGCTTAGACTGAAGACAAATGGAAGACTAATTATTTTGCAAGTATTTCAGGATCAAACGTCAGAGCTGTATTGTGCGTACTACAAACTACGGTGAATAAACAGCTTTTTATATACAAGTGGTCTATAACGAAAGTAAAGTCTACTTCTGATGCATTAAATGCTTACTTTACCAGCCACATAAATTAAATTTTCTGTTACGTTTTAACTTTTGAAACTTTGCTCCATAGAGCCATATCGCCAAATCCCCTTAATCATCAAAAGAGTGGCTACATTACTCTGGGAAAGCTGATGTATGGATTAAAGAGAGGTTATTATAAAAATTGTAAAACAGAAAAAGGTATTATATTCAGTATCTAGCCAAACGTATCCGAGTACGCCTATGAAATGCGGAACTGACCACTGGACGCCACGAGAGGCCTTCCCGACAATATAAAACAAACCGGAAATTATGCACAACATGCTGATCTGCTAGACCATCGTACTGTATTCTGTCCACCGTGAGTTGACACAGTCGGCACAGGTGCATTCAGAACGAGCACTTTTCTTAGTCTGTGCGCCGAAGAGCCTCCACTAGGAATCAGATGTCGACTAGTCACAGCGCGACAGGAGTTCTTTATTCCGACTGACCTAAAGTATTTGGAAAACGTTATGTAATTCGTAATTTAGCAATAGATGCCACTAAGGGCGGAAAGCAGTAATAACGAGAGCGGGGAGAGTTGTCACAATTAATAACATGTTCTGGGCTAGTATACCATGGTCGAATGGGTTTGACCTTAAAACCCGGCGTTTCGTCCCCATCCTCGGACGGTTTTCTTAAGTGTGATCGTAGCTTTGTTGGATGTCCGATTCATACCCTGGCTCGCTCACCAGGGTGGGAATCGGACATTGGGGAAACCTACGATCCCCCTCGAGAATGTCCTCCGAAGATCGGGACGAAAAGACGGGTTTTAAAGTGAAATCCATTGGACCATGGCATAATAGCGCGGAACATTTTATTAATTGCGACGTTTCCGGTCGTGAAAGATAACATTTAACAAAGAGGAGTGTTGTGTTGTTAGTAGGGAAGCAGTAACAGCAGAATGGGATGGTCTGGAGTGCTGAGTGACTTGTAATGTTCACTAATCATTGAGTGTCACCTGAGTAGCATATCCATCAGGGACATTCGAATTCTTCTAACACCCTCCAGAGCATCTGCTGGTGGCGTGGTTTTGAAGTGGAAACCCGAAGGAGCAAACACGGCTGAATCAAGTCGCTTATGGAGAGAGGCAAGCGAGCGTATCGAAACATTTCAATTAGCTCAATGACTGTGCGTAATGAATGAAAAAGATTGGGCTACAATGATCCAACAGTTCCTCATAAACCACACATTTATGTAGCCAGTGTTAATTACCGCTTGAGGTAATGTAAAGAGTGACTTCACTGGAATATGGTGACTAAGAACAAGTGATTTGCTTTGATGTATCACGGTATACCCCGTGATAATTCAGTAGAAGGGTTTGAGTTTTACGAATGCCTGGAGAATGTTCCCTGCCGTCTTTTATAGTGCAACAGTAAAGTATGGAGCAGGTGATGTTGCGGTATGGGGTTGCTTCTCTTCGTGAGAATATGGTCCTCTCAATGTGCTTAAGAAAACGCTAAAATCGGAGGATATGAACAAATTTTACTCTATCGTTTACTGTATATAGAAGAGCAACAGTTCGGAGACGATGATAGTATCAGTATGACATTACACTCTGTCATAAAACAGCATCTTTGAGGTAAATGATTTGTGGACAATAATATCACTGAAGTAACTTTTCCTATGCGCAGTACATACTTGATACCAATGTAACACTTCTGGGATGAATTAGCACCTTGACTTCGCTACAAACCCTAGCGTGCGCCTCGCGGGGTAGCCGCGCGATCTGGGGCACCTTGCCACGGTTCGCGCGGCTTCCCCCGTCGGAGGTTTGAGTCCGCCTACAGCCAGCAAGTATATTTCCAATGTGGCGATAGCTATTTATTGCGGGTGGGCAGCTGTCGAGCCCTTAGCCGCTGAAGGTGTTGTTGCTACGGTATTCGTCGCTGCGAAGCACTTGTTTGCGTGATTTACGCCACACTATGGTAAATAAGTGCTGTCTACCAGGCTGTACTGACAAAAACCAGACGGCATGGGTGTGTGTGTGTGTGTGAGTGTATGTTGTGCTTAGCGTAAGTTACTTAAGTTAGATTAAGAAGCGTGTAAGTCTAGGGACGGATGACCTCAGCAGTTTGGTCCCATAGGAACTTATCACAATTACCACCTAGCGTCCATCATCGCTACCAATCTCCGCTTTCAGCTCTTGCGGAATAATACACTGCTATTCCTTCAAAACATTTAAACACATCACTAAATGTATGTTCAGGAGAGTTCAAGCCATCATAAAGGCGAAGCGTGGCCTTCCTCTTATTAACGTCCACTAATGAGTGTCTAAAAACGTTCGATTGGAGAGTGTACATAAGCAACTACGAGGAAAACATGATCGTAAGAAAAGAACTGTTCTCTGAGGAAGCCTTTCAGTGTTGCTGTGGAAATCATTGTATTATCAATTTCGTTTCATCCTCGCACTTCAAAAATGTGAGAAATCTTTGGGACTTACCTACTAAGGTCATCAGTCCCTAAGCTTAAACACTACTTAACATAAATTATCCTAAGGACAAACACCCATGTATGACCGAGGGAGGACTCGAACCTCCGCCAGGACCGGCCGCACAGTCCATGACTGCGGCGCCTAAGACCGCTCGGCTAATCCCGGGCGGCTCTCGCAGTCCATTCCATCTGTTTGTGACAGTAAACATACCGCACAAAATAATTGCGTAGGCATCCGCGGCCACAGTCAATCGACATAAAGTTTTCTCGGTGTGGTATCGCGTCATAATGTATAAAACTGCTGCAGCTGGAGGAAAACCAACGTTTCGGCGACGGTTGCAGCGGTCCACCTCTGGGTCTACAGGTGCGCCCTAGCTATGCAGTGTCCCTTAAAAATGGTTCAAATGGCTCTGAGCATTATGGGACTTAACATCTAATGTGATCAGTCCTCTAGAACTACTTAAAACTAACTAACCTAAGGACATGACACACATCCATGCCCGAGGCAAGATTCGAACCTGCGACCATTGCGGTCTCGCGGTTCCAGACTGAAGCGCCTAGAAACGCTCGGCCACTCCGGCTGTCAGTGTCCCTTAAAATTGGTTTTTACTGTTCACTGCGCATGCCATTACGTACAGACAGGTATCTGCGCGCCAAATCCTACCACCACCCAGCGCAGAAGGACTCGGTCATTTGTTCTTTGGCAATTCGTGCAGAGCGCCTGAGTGATGCTGAAAGCATAGCACCTCAGCTTAAAAGGCTACACACAATGTTTCTAGCCAGTAGCTACAGCCATAAATCGATTCACACAGCCTTGTCGACGAACACAAGCAAGAAAGATAAGCAATAAATAGACAAACTGCAGCCAACAGTGCGCTTACCTTATGTGAAAAATATTATCGATCGAATAAGCAAAGACCTTTCCCCTGGTTGGGGTGCAGCCTGTCTTCTATAGTGGTCGCAGGATCCATAGCTTGCTAGGCTCCACTAAGGACAAGGTAGATGCATTAGACACTGCAGGCGTGGACAAGGTGGAATTCGAATGTGGCGAGGCATATATCGGCGAGACTGGAAGGCCAATAGCAACGCGCATTCGGGAAAACGAGCGCTACATTCGTCTATGGCAATACAACAAATCTGCAGTGACAGAACATCAGTAAGACTGCGGGAAAGAAATAAAATTCAGCGAAGTCTGTGTGTCGGCCAAGCAACCGGTTATGACGAAACGCAAAATCAGAGACGCCATCGAAATACTTAAACAATCTAATAACATAAATAGGCGTGCCCCATCTTGGCTGCCAGCAACCAGAACCCAACAGACCGCACTGTCAACATGAGGCACGAGCACTACCGGCGAGTATCTGCCGGCGCGCGGCCGACTTCCAGCAGCTGGTAAACAGCAGCCAACTTCTCATTCGACAGTGGCCACCAATCATGGCACATAACACAAGAGCCGGTAGACAACAGAGGTTACGGTCTCCCTCCACCGCAACAACCTACTAAAATAAAGTTCATTCTCTTTCTTTCTTAGGTGACCAATGGAACTCGCTTTTTAAAATTATGACGTATTGGCATGTGCGTTGAACAGACAGAAACAACAAAGTATAAGGGACACTGCATAGCTAGAACACACCTGTAGACCCAGAAGAAGGCCGCTACCGCCGTGGCCGAAACGTTGGTTTTTCTTCAGCAGCAGCAGTAGTTTTATACATTATGACACGGTACCACACCCAGAAAACTTTTATGTCGACATTCCGCACCAAAGTGACACATTTGTCAGTAAGAAGCGATTAGAGATCACTATTAGTAGAAAACACGTTTCTACAGTATGTCTATTGCTATTTTGCTTTCCCAAGTTAATGTACTTGATCACATGAAACAGCTATCGACAATCCGAAAACACTAAATTTTAGTAGTTTCATGTGAGAACTGGAAACAGTGCGATTCCTTGCCGTTAAGCGTCCTAATTGAAGTAAGTGTTGCAGGAGGAAGCTGTTAGGAAAAGGGACAAAAGACTGCAGAGCCAGTTTTCTATCGAGGCAACAGAGGGCCTGACGATGGTAGGAGTAAATACAATATAAAATGCAGACTGGAAATAGCAGGAAAAGCTTTAACGAAATACGCAAATATGTTAAGTTTTAGGAAATGCTTTGCCTTGAAAAGAAATTGATAGTATATAGTGTAGGCAGCAAGGGAACAGAAGCTTTAGGAACGATGGAGTAATGTACACAGGTGAAGATCATTTGTGTAGACTGGCTATGAAAGGAAGGGGTACTGAACCTCACTGAGGAGAGAGAAAAATTATGGCACAAACTAGATAAAAGAAGGGATAGCTTCCCAGGGCACATGCTAAGGCGTTAAGGAATAGTCAAAGAGAGGTCAAATGGTAATGAATTGGCAACAATTAACAGTTTCATGTGGTTGGATATGCAGAGACAAATACTCGCACACTAGCGCTGGATAAACTAGCGAGAAGACCAGCTTCAAGGTAGCCTTACAACGAGCTTAAAATTTGGTGTATGCAGGATGTCCAAGAAATCTTGCCACGAACTCCAAGGGTTAGAAGTGTGTGTTTTGAGGAATAAATGGAGGACAAAAACCTTTCTCCGGAAAGGTCACGCAATGACGCTGGAGTGCGGCGAAGTTATATGTGCCCCTTGCCACGAGGCCACGAATTTGCGGCAAATGTGACTGCATGACGGCGGACCGTATGCGGAAGGTCTTGCAATATTGTTTGTTATTCAGTGAACGCGACTGATCGCCAGTGGAGAAGATGGATCTAACTGGTGCCTAGAAAGGCTGGTCTCCTATGAATGCGCCAGTGGATGACGGTTCTGGAGACAATTTCCCATCTGCAATCTATTTTTCTCCTGAATACCGAAAAACATTCATTATTGTAGGGGGTTCCAGGAGAAAAATAAACTGTAGATGGAAACCCTGGCCCAAAACTGTCATCCACTGAGGCAACGAAGATCAGATTCATAAGAAACAAGGCCTTTCTAGGCAGTAGACAGACCCATCTTCTTCATTGGCCATCGTGGCAATCAGTCATGATCACTGAATAACGACCAACATTGCAGAAAGTTTCCCCTGTTGCCAGCTAGTGTAAAGACTCACATTTTCTGCAAGAGGGGTAGCCTAATGGCAGGCGGTGACGCCTGTAATATGGGCGCCCTATAGCATCATTGGATGACGTTTCCAGACACGAGTTCTATCCTTGATTTGTTCCTCAAGACACCATCTACAACCCCCTTAATTCTGTTGCAGCATTTCTGGGACACCCGGCAGACAGGTTTGACCTCAGGACTTTATTACAGCATGGCTGGAAATATACCAGACTCACCTTGGCTTGCCGCATCACTGTATCAATAAAGAGTCTCCTGCTAGGGCGGCCGTCGTCGGTGGTTGCTACCATGTCCGTCCAAGGTGTTGACCGCTTTAGGAATGAAGCTGACTCTGCTCTCTGCCACACCGATCTCAGCCTTTGGTTCACTCGTGCATAGCGACATTTCAGCAGCAGCACCAGGTTGAAGAACTGCGTTTCTGACATTACGACCACAGTGTAATAGGGATACGGCGCAGCAAAGTAGTATAGGTCGAAGATCTTCATGGACTTCTTCCACGTCCAGGTATCACACACGAAGAGGAACAGAAGCGTAGGAACCAGCACTGCTATTTCTACCATAAGAATCCTGAATACTTTCCTGAACTCCGCTACGGAATCAGTCAGGAGAACTCCGTCGATTTCGATAATCTTATTTAGAATATCCTTAACAATCTTGTAGTTGGAAAGAAACCATTTGAGCAGAATCAGTGTGCCAGATGACGTAACCATTACTATCTCAATCATATCGTTCAAGTCGACAGTTGGTATGAAATGCGTGGCCTCGTCTCGTTCTGTTGTGGCTAGAACGCCCAGTACAAATGCAGCTGTTACCAGTACAAGAGGATAAATTCTGTCATACAGAGCTGAGGTGAACTTACTGGTTTTAGGATTGAAAGAAAAGGGAGCCAGACCAAATATCCTGCTCAAGTAGTATAGTGGTTTCACGGCGCCGAATAAGTTGTCTACCATCATGAGGGATTTTAGCTAAGGTCAAACTCTTATTTTTACGGGCACAGATGTACTCTGCAGTGCCCAAATTGTTTATTTCCTGATGACTATAGCTCCTGTAAGTATATGCTACAGCTAAATTATCTCTTGCGATGCTCAAAAGCTGAGAAAAGAGCGTTAGGAACCGTCAGTCACTACTGACAAGGAACCGTCATTCACTACTGAAACTGTCGGTGTGAAGGTCCTGCTACAGAAAATTACAATCCCGTTAATTGAGGTATCCAATATTGATAATGCATTGGAAGTACATGTCGTTAACCAGTTTGCTTTTAGAATTTGATGCAAGGATAAACGTACCATCACCATTTCCGTTTACGTTTCCCTTTTGTTTATTCTCACAACAAAGAAAATATTTATGCGGCTGGAGAAATCTTTTGTGGCGTTACAATGAAGTAAGTTCAATAACGGTGCCTTTCTTATACTTTGCAGAATGGTCAGAAGCATTCACTCACGAGTAATATTGTTTCATTACAGTAAAAAAAATTCGTTTAGGGGCCTTACACAAGACGAATTTGTACTGTGGAGCTCATTCTCATCTTAAATATCGTAGTCATTGAGTTCAGGGATAAAAGAGCTGTATAGCACGTTTTTAACTCGCGAACTGCTTGAGAACTTTGCTAATCATCGAAGCTTAGGCGTGCAGTACTTTTCCTGAATTACGTAAAGCCACACGGCTAGTAGCGTGCTTTATTCCTTTGCAATGCGAACGTGTGCTCCATCTCTGATAATTAGATCATCGACGGAAGGACAACACTGATACTTATTTTTCCCTGTTGAACACTTCTGTCGTGCACGTTGTACTGCTTAAGAAAGCATATGTAGTACCACACATCACCAGATGTTTCATTTTTTTGAATTTTCTCCTCATTAACTTCAACTGGCAACCCTATTCCCTTTTTATGTTTTTCTATACTTACTCAGAACTGAATGAAGTGCGAGCATTGTACTCATGGAACTTACGGACTATTCGCAGAAGTGTGATAGAGAATTTGTGTTGTATTATTATATTACGAATTGCAGGATATACTGGAATACGAAAACCCAAACACTTCACTTGCTTTACTTCAGTCTACAAAAAGTCATAGGGTGAGTTTATATTGGTGATGATTTCTTTACGTCGGAGCACCATGTAACACTCTACGTGACGGAACCACCATTCAGCTACACCACAATAAAATTATACACATTCAAGGTCTGACATTCATCAATAATTTGGCCCTGACAGTGAACCTGAGGTGGACACAAGGCAATAGATTTTTAACTGCTTTAAGTATCTCCCACATAAACTAATCTACAATGGTTACGGGGACGGATTTCTACTGCAATAACAGATGCTCAGTGTGATTACACAGGTTAATTGTTGAAAAACACAATGGTGAAAGTCGATTGGAAAAGATAAATAACTCTTAATTACGATGAGTGATTAAAGTACTGCAGTGCAGTTAAAGTCAGGAATGGGTGATGTCTCTATACCACGGTTCCCTATTATAATGTGGCACTGCTAATAATAATTCTCTGCATTGACAGGAATTTTGAATGGCAAACGCGTGATTATGTCATACGTATCTCGAGCAAAGACTGCTACTGTTAGAAGAGGCGAAAGCAGTAATGTAAGAAATTCCCCCGCCCCTCCCCGCCCAACACATCTATCAAGCTGGAGCAGCACAATGCTTACCACACACCATGGGGAGTCTGCAATGCCGTGACTTGACTGCTCGACACAGGATCAGATAATGTGTCTCCGAACCAGACATGGAATCGCAATACCACACGAACCAAGGCTCTTCGTCAGAAAAGTCACTCAGGTTTGCCTTATGGCAAAATCTGTCAGAGTCGCCTTGCGGCTACCACACAACACACCCCCATCTGATTATGATTCACACTTTAGCAGTGTAATCATAACTGTCGTCTGTCTCTGTCCTCCCTCGACCCACTGCCCATTCTCCTTTTCATTAATTTCAGGAAACTAACACTTAACGCGGAGTTGCTTCAAAAACCACAATCTGTCAATGGCATAGCATGAGCGGCGCTTTTCACCAATTGCATCTTTTTCGGTACTGTCTCCCTACAACAGACAGACAGATGCTTTTCCACCAATCTTCCCTCTACTGTGGCATCGAACATGCACCGTCCAGTACTCTCTCTGATGTCACAGTAAGCTCGCCAATCAAGACGTAAATTCACCAATCTGACCCTCAGAAAAATGAAAAGTTTCCGAAACAACTGTGTGATGGACATCTAGCCGCACTGATGCATTATGGAAACAAAAGCAAAATGTTTTTACACTGGCTCATATAGTGTTGTCAGGAAGGCCCACGGAAGAAAATTGTCTGGGGTACTTGTGAAAGCCGAAGCAAGCTCTCTCCTCCAAAACTAAGCTAACCTTCACCTGAACAGACCAACGGAGCTGACCGACCGCCGTATCATCCTCAGCTTCACAGGCGTTACTGGATGCAGATATGGTAGGGCACGTGGACAGCACACCGCTCTCCCGGCTGTATGGCAGTTTAAGATACCGGAGGCGTTATTTTTCAGTCAAGTAGGTCCTCAGTTTGCCTCACAATGAGGCAACAATTCCTTCACCTCGGAAGACTGCACGCTAAATTACATTACAATCAACAACATGTCGAATTAATGGACAGATGGACACCCATCCAAGTGCTGCAATGTTCCAGGCAGTGGTAGATGAGGTCAGAACGAACTGCAAACGATCATCTATTGAACTATCTTTATCAGTGGGCGCAGTCGCTGGGAAGCCTAACTACGAAGTGGTAGCTTTATTTTCATGTTATTTATGTTTACTATCTTCGATGGTGTCTTCATTCTGTTTTAGTTTTCCAGGCTTGATTAACTATAACTGCTCGCACATTGATATCTATATCAATAAAAAAAAGTGCAGCCCAGCAGGACAGCGCATAACTGTGTTCTAACGGGAACCGGTGCTACCACTGCAGCAAGGAAGCTCTCTCCCCTGCATGGATCAATTACTAGCAAGTTATTCTGTTGCGACTCGGTATGGAATTAGTAAGATCTGAGGCGGCTGCCTGTGCTTGGTAATGTCGTGTGTCTTGTTAAACACGGGCCTGTACAGGACACTGGCGAACACCTTGCTGCTTAAGACCCATTCCTCCCGGTTCCTCCTACAGCGAGGAAGCTGTCTCAAACACTCCACCCATCATCCCATATACCTCATCTCGATCCTTCGCATCCTCTAAACTGCCAGAAATAAAGTGGCCGTTCTGCTCTCTGCACTGTTAACCATCACCCCACCCGACAGAAAGCTTAGCCATGTGAACGACACCCTTCCAACATAAGCACAATTCCTTCACCTCGGAAGACTGCATGCTACATTACATTACAATCAACCACATGTCGAATCAATGTCAATCCTATATACTAGTCACCGAATTGGAAAATTTGCTCCTTGAGGCGACATGAGTGCCCTGGTGCATTCAGTCCATAATTGTGATTAGGTAAAAGAAACGTGAGCCCAAAGAACTTGCCATCTTCCAAGTCCACCAAATGCACCTGTCACTCACTCTGTGTATCACCCCTTGGGTAAAGAATTTTGTTTTTATATTCAAGAAATTTTTCGTAGTTGCATCTGGGAGGAGATATTGCACACTTTTTCAGATGAAAAATACCTGAGATACAACCTATAAAATGATCACCTCAACAACCAGCCTTCATGATGAGAAATGATGCTTACGACGCTTCAATTTATAGTATAAATGAGCTCTAGCATTGTCAGAAGGGAACAAACTTTGCATTATGACTGCATGCATGGACGTCAGAAGAACATGTCATCGTAATTTTTCAAAATACAGGCACTGCTCTTGAGCGACACGGAGGTATTCGTTGCATACTTATAGCAGAAACTTGTCTGTAGCGAAATTTCATCCAGTACATGTTTTCAGAAGAAAATGTGCGTCAAATAAAGGAAATGTAGTAACATTGCAATCATATGTATGACAAGTAACTTCTTTCAGTACTGAGAAGATATACTGCCAATAAGGGCAGTGGGTGGAGTTATGATTTAGAATATTCTAGTTCAGTTCTGTGTCTAGCGACATCTCCCTCCTAATTTTAGACTGGGTGATGTGATATATTGCTGGTTAATCGTAATACAGCAATTACAACAGGTCTATCAGAAAACAGCAGCAAGTATTTAATGATAACACAAAAATGAGATTAGAAATCGTTATTCACTACCACTTTTAAGTTGTTGCGTTACCTTTTCTCTTCCACACGCTTCACTCTTCTATGCATTCCGGTCCAGTGTAGACGTTGCTGCCCCTTGCTTCAATTACATCTTTCTCCTTCTTCAACTATGCGAACTTCTTTTATCGTAAGTAGTTTGCCTGCAACCACACAAGTCAGACAACGTCATCGTCTAAGTCGATTCTTTCTTACTATTGAATCAAATACATTCTACTTTGCTTCGGTTTGCTCTCCTGTCATTCTTTGTGTCGCTTAGCACTGACTATCATACTTACTACTTTCAAGCCCATATACCTTTGTAGGACGTCAGCAGCATGGTTAGCGAGCAGCTTTACAGGTAATTATCAAACTCTGTTACCAATTCTATTATCATAATATTTTCAGCGTATTATTATTATTATAATTACTATTGTTGTTATTGTTATTATTATTTATACTGTTATTACCGGCTACATCGATGGAAACCTGTTATTGCTAGGTAAACGGTGCGACTGAAATCTAACATCTTTCATTACCAACAGTGTTAGACTGAATATTGTAGACCATATGTTTTCTTTCTTCAGGTCTTTAAACATACATGTAGCCGATTAGTTGTTGACAGCATGGTTGACAACGTGATATACTACGCGACCGTTTTTCAAACGACTGATTAATCATAATCAATGTTTCTCCAAAAGCACTCCGAAAGAATTCTGAAAATCACTCCGCTCCCTTTGTCAAGGAATGCACTGCGACTTAGAATTTAATTTAAAAAACTCAAAGTTGTAAAAACGTCACCAAATCAACCTTTAAGACAGAAGGGTTTCGTTGCGCTCTACCACAGCTACAGAATCGGTGCGATCGAAGCAACACAACGTAGCTCAGTATACAGTCATGCACATATCGTACTTTCATCTTGTATAAAACAGTGCGGGCAGTAGTATGGCGCACTAAGAGATCGAATACGTAGATATGCATTTGGTCTTTCGTCCATCTATTAACAGGCCTGCTGCTGTTCGAGAGTGTCCTGCTAAGTATACTTGCCGACGTAATCAATACAATAACATGTGTCGTTGTTTGGTGCCTCGATTTCGGGTGACAAGTTCACACCCTGCATGATGATCATTCACAAGATCTCGGCCACGGAGTAGTCATAGTCCAGGTAATGAAGAAGCCGTCCTAGAAGCTGCATATCACATCTATTGAAACTGCGTGCACGTACGAGTGTATTTTCATTACGCATAACGCCCTTCATCTAGGATACCTACAGGTGACAAACCAAATAACAGAGTAAAGAACCGTACATTTCACACAATCAATTAGTCTGAAGAAAATATTCCACTTCCTACGCGGCCAAGGTTTTGGTTGCCACATGATAGTGCGATTGTAGATTGTAGATTAGGAAGAAACGTGACACAGTATTTACGCTGAATTCTTCCTCGGAAATGAACAGGTTGTGAAAGCTCAATTTTATGGCCTTCTGCTGACGTAAATCGCCAGGATTCTTTCTGCAGGGCAAGCAGAACGACAAGACATATTTATATCCGTCGTTGAGCAGGGAACAATTGTTAGTGCGTTTCCCCGCAACTGCGCATGCTCCTATGCTGCGAGAGGTTCAGAGAAGTATGATCAAGTTACCACTGGAAATGAAGGGAGACGCTAAGAGCATCTGATCTGAAGACTGCTTACGTGCTGTGAGAGAAGGATTGTCACTTAAAATCTACTAGCTGACCAAACTATAATTACCTGCGTACCATTTAACAATTTTCTATTTGAAACGAATACAAAAATTGACTGTGTTTGTTGTGTAACATCGAAAAAATTTATTTGCATTTATTCGTGAAAACATCTGTGATAGTATGAAACAATCGTACAGAGAAATACGCTTATGAGCCAAAATGTTATGACTACCTACTTAATGACTTGTTTATCCGTCTCAAACAAAATACACGCATCAAAAAGTTTTGCATGACCCTGATTCCGAGAGCTCTGAAACTTTAAAAAAAACGGGATTTTAGAAAAACATAAACATCACTTCCACCCTTTTTATCATGAAAATTTCACTTTGCATGTTGTACCGCCATCCATACAGCGAGACCTTCAGAGGTGGTAGTTGGTAGTGCAGACTGTTGTACATACCGGTACAGTAGAGTCTCGATAGTTCGAGTCTCGATAGTTCGAGTTTCCAATAATCCGAGCCTCTTAAAAAAAAAAAAAAAAAAAAAAAAAAAGTGCAACGATCTACTTTTTTTTTACTGACATGATAAATAATGAAAACATCATTGCAAAAGATAGATAGGGAGAGTACAGCTTAGTGACAAAGCAGACAACAATTCAATCAACACCGACAATTAGCTCACTGCCCTGTTCCACGAACATCTGTTGTCAGTATGGCACGAAATACCCCAAATGCTGCCGGCTGCCGGCTGCTACCGATCAAATCTGGAAAGTTCATACGCTGCTGTAGTTCCCAGTACCTGTACTGTACAGTGTTGTGTGTCGTTTTGGTTGTTGACTGTGTGTTCCGTTGTACACCTTACAAAGATGAGTGCTGTAACAAAAAAGAGGAAATTTGTGCCTTTTCATCTAAAATTAGAAGCACTAAGACGACTTGACAAAGGAGAAACAATAAAAAAACTTGCCTTCGAATGAGGTGTCGGTAAAGTTGCTGTTGGTGACTGGTGAAGAAACCGACTTAAATTGGAACAGTTTTCTTCACAGAAATGCTCACACGAATCTGTCAGTCGAAGAAGAAAAAACAATTGAGGCATTGTTCACGTGGTTTACCCAACAGAGACTGAAGGGTGCTCCGATTTCTGGCCCAATCTTGCAAGAAAAAGCTTTGTTTTTCAGAAACCAACTGCAGGAAGGAGATGACAATTTCGCCGCTAGTGTGGGCTGGCTCGAAAAGTGGAAAAGAGGTATGCAGTGCGTCAACTATACGTATGTGGAGAAAAACTCTCTGGTGACGCTCAGGCCGTTTCAAAATTTATCGTCGAGTTTAAAAAAATCATAACTGACGAAAATTTGTTCATTATACTTATTCAGTTCACAATGGAAATCGAAAAAGATGGATGCTTCCCATTTTAGGATGTGCTGGTATGGCGTAAGGATGATGGCACTTTTGGAAATGCAGTGTATCGAAAACCGACTCTTACGGGTTTATATTTACGTGCAGATAGCTGCCACAATCCTTCGCAAACGATGAGTGCACTGAGAACTCCTGTACACTGAGCACAGTTCATTGCTGACGATGGCAGTCTGGAGGACGAGCTACTACACCTGAGGAGAATTTTTGAAGTCAACGGGTCCCCTCTTTAGCAGATACGTAAGACACTACAAATGAAATCAACAGTGGGCACAAAGAATGCGGAAGAAGACACGGAAGGTTTTAAATCTATGGCTTTCATGCCATACGTGGGAAGCTTTTCGTCAAAAATAGGACGGGTCCACAGCAACACAAAGTGAAATTCATTTGTCGCAGTCCACCAGTGACTGCAGCACTCCTGGGTTCCTTTAAATAAGATTTGGTGCTTCGGAAGCCTGCGCTTTATAAGATCCACAGTGAGCGCGGCCGTTCATACATCCGTCTCTTACAATCTAATAAATCTGCATATACTTATGTGGATATGGCATTTGTTCTTTCGATGACCTGCAGCTGTCTAGAACGAAATTGGAATTATATTAAGACCTTCATCTGTTGACGGGCGTTGATATCTATCAATGAGGACAGGTGAAAATGTGTGCCCTGACCGGGACTCGAACTCGGGATCTCCTGCTTACATGACAGACGCTCTATCCATATGATCCACCGAGGGCACAGAGGATAGTGCGACTGCAGGGACTATCTCGCGCACGCCTCCCGCGAGACCCACATTCTCACCTTGTAAGTCCACACACTACAGTCGTAGTGTCCCACCCCAGCACACTTATTACTAGTGGAAGACATTCTTACCAAGTCCCTTAAGAGTTCGGGGAATATGTGCGCATCCGCAGGATGGCCGGTATTGCCAGAACAATATACATAGGATATGGTGTCTGTTTTTTCGGACATGTCCGAAAGAACAGACACCATTGATGATCTGCAGGTGTCTAGAACGAAATTAGAATTATATTAGTACCTTCAGCTGTTGACAGGCGTGAAACCTTGCACAGCGAGCATAACTATTTCCAGAATCTTACTCGTAATGCGAAATACTCGATAAGAGAAACAATTTATCACAAATTAATGTAAAATATGGCAATGCGTTCTATGCATCAAAAGTACTGAAAGTTTTATCTCATTCGTGCCATTTATTCAAAGAAAATTACACGTACAGTATTATGTACTTTATTATTCACGATACATTACTAAGTTTTCTTTTAGCAGGAAGCTACTATAATCAACTCAATAATACCTTAGTGGTCATGTGTTAGCTGAGATCTTCCACAAACTCCTCGATATCGTTCTTATCCACTTGTAGCCCCATGCTCTTGACCGGAGACACAAACTCGTTGACTACAAGCTCCAAAGATAATGACTCAAATGCCTCAGAGTCAGATTCGACAGCGAACTCTGGCCAATGTTTCCACACCTTTACGATCATCTTGACGCAGGCAACGATGCTGAAGTGATATTTTTAAAACTCTCTGAGAATTAGAGCTGTTGTTGTTGTTGCGGTCTTCAGTCTTGAGACTGGTTTGATACAGCTCTCCATGCTACTCTATCCTGTGCAAGCTTCTTCATCTCCCAGTAACTACCGCAACCTACATCCTTCTCAATCTGCTTAGTGTATTCGTCTCTTGGTCTCCCTCTACGATTTTTACCCTTCACGCTGCCCTCCAATACTAAATTGGTGATCCCTTGATGCCTCAGAACATGTCCTACCAACCGATCCCTTCTTCTAGTCAAGTTGTGCCACAATCTTCTCTTCACCCCAATCCTATTCAATACGTCTCCATTAGTTATGTGATCCATCCATCTAATCTTCAGCATTCTTCTGTAGCACCACATTTCAAAAGCTTCTATTCTCTTCTAGTCCAAACGGTTTATCGTCCATGTTTTACTTCCATAAACGGCTACACTCCATACAAATGCTTTCAAAAATGACTTCCTGACACTAGTTAGATTAGTATCCTCATTTAATTCAGAGCAATATTTTAAGAGTGCTTTGGTGTAGAGCTTCTAAAGTTATAAATAATCTGCTGGTCCTTAGGCTGGGGTAACGGAGTATTGTTGGGAATTCATGAACTGAAATTCTACAAGGAGATGGTCTTGTAGAACTGGAGAATAGCGAAGAGCGTTGTCCATAATAAGCCAGACATGAAATGGCAGATTCAACTCAAGCAAATGCTTTTCCACCGAAGGACCAATCACTTCATTCATCCAGTCACAAAACAGATACGTGTCACCCAAGCCTTGTTGTTGGACCTCCACATCCCGTTTAACCTGCTCATCTGGACTTTACACTTCTTGAAGGTTCGTGTAGTTTCTGAATGGTAATCTCCGCTTGCACTGGCACATAATAGCATGTGAGACGGTCTTCCAATCTCTTTTCACCAGGCCATGCATTCTCTTCTGCTGTTATAGAGGTCACTTCAGCATCTTTTTCCAGAATAGACCCATCCCTCCACAATTGAAAAGCTGTTGCGACAGATAACCGCCAGAATCTACTGGCATATGGAAGTTACTGATGAAGTTCTCGGCCGCCTTTGTGTCAGAGCTGACTGCTTTGCCGTGCCTCACAATTCTGTGCGTGCCGGTTCCACTGTAGAACTTCTCGAAACACCCTCGGCTTCCCCTAAACTCTTTTTCGGCCGCCGGCGATCCTGGCGTCTTCTTAACGAGGTCGACGAAAATCGTCTCGAATTCTTACAAATTATGTGCTCGTTAATAGCATCGCCTTGCAATTGCTCTTCATTAACCCATACAAGGAGCAATCTTTCGACATCGTCCGGAATACGAAACACTTGTCACTCTATTTGAATCATCTGTCTCCTTAATCTTCTCCTAGTTCCTGAGGATAGACAATTAATTGATGTAGATCGATTTTGACCGAGTGCTAAATCAGCAACGCATTTTTCAGTGCTTTTGAGTTTCATTCTCCTATGCGTTTCATTTCTCTTATGCTCGTCTTCTTGAGGCATTATCTTCGGGGATATTTCTGCGAAGGTTATTAAAATTTGCACACAAAAAACACAGTGTCAACACAACTTCAGAAAAGCGTGTAATTACAAGCTGCACTAAGGTGGTAGCAGAACGAAAGCTAAACCCAGACTGCAGTACGTGCTAAAGACATTGTTCATATGCCGCTACGTAATGTGAAAGGTGTTCATATTGTTGATCGTTTCCCCCGCAATGCACGAACGGCTGGTGACGTCACACTAAATCGTCGTCACTCGTTATATGAAACATCGCTCGTTAAGCGAGTCATTCTCTTTTTTTTTTTTTATACGTTTTGTTTCGCTCTTCATGCGAATTGAGCGTTGTGGCAGATGCTCGATAAGCGAGGTTCCACTGTTTTGGCAATCATTTTACGACGCAAGGTAGACCGTTAGGGCGGCAAGTCGTCCCTTTATTGTAAGTAAGTTACAGTTTGATATGGGTGGGTGTATTGCGGTTGCGCAGTGCTTGCAATTTGTGCGGCCCGGGCTTATTGGCGTTATTT
Source organism: Schistocerca americana (assembly GCF_021461395.2). Lineage (NCBI taxonomy): Eukaryota > Metazoa > Arthropoda > Insecta > Orthoptera > Acrididae > Schistocerca > Schistocerca americana. Next base: position 189,786,632 of record NC_060122.1, on the reverse strand, counting down.
GATGAGAAGTGTAGTTTTCTAAGACGGAAAGGTCGACCTGTTTTTCTAAACAGACTTGTGGTTGTATGTGTGACTGCGCTAGTGCTGTGTTGTGCAGAGGTGTTCCTCGGTGCGGTTAAGGGTTCAGGTCATCACTTGAAAAAGTTTAAGTTGCCATTCGGACATTTGTCGTGGTTTCTTTCTTTTTAGACCAAATGATCGTATATGGAGAATGTAGTCTTCTTATCTACATCTACATTGATACTCCGCAAGCCACCCAACGGTGTGTGGCGGAGGGCACTTTACGTGCCACTGTCATTACCTCCCTTTCCTGTTCCAGTCGCGTATGGTTCGCGGGAAGAACGACTGTCTGAAAGCCTCCGTGCGCGCTCTAATCTCTCTAATTTTACATTCGTGATCTCCTCGGGAGGTATAAGTAGGGGGAAGCAATATATTCGATACCTCATCCAGAAACGCACCCTCTCGAAACCTGGACAGCAAGCTACACCGCGATGCAGAGCGCCTCTCTTGAAGAGTCTGCCACTTGAGTTTATTAAACATCTCCGTAACGCTATCACGGTTACCAAATAACCCGGTGACGAAACGCGCCGCTCTTCTTTGGATCTTTTCTATCTCCCCCGTCAACCCGACCTGGTTCGGATCCCACACTGATGAGCAATACTCAAGTATAGGTCGAACGAGTGTTTTGTAAGCCACCTCCTTTGTTGATGGACTACATTTTCTAAGCACTCTCCCAATGAATCTCAACCTGGTACCCGCCTTACCAACAATTATTTTTATATGATCATTCCACTTCAAATCGTTCCGTACGCATACTCCCAGATATTTTACAGAAGTAACTGCTACCAGTGTTTGTTCCGCTATCATATAATCATACAATAAAGGATCCTTCTTTCTATGTCTTCTATAAGGTTTCTTTTAACAGGTGTTGACAGTTTCCGAGGCTGACCTGAGAATTTATAAATTACTTGCTAAGTTATTTTTTTGAAATTTGTTGATAAAGTTAATATCGTTATTTTAATTTGGCTTACCAATTTTATTAAACTTATTTATGATTGACCCGTTGTATTTGGCATGTGGGTGGCAACTCATTGAATGTACTTCAAACTTTAATAGTTTTTGTTCTAAGGGGGGTTTGGACAGTCTTGTTAGATATAGGTAAGTCTTTTTTCTAACCATACTGAGCTATCAAAATGGCCATTTTTGTGGTGTTCCTGTATTTATAGCAGGTGTGAAGATCTGGACACAGCTACTGCCAATAGTGATTTATGGGTAAAGTTTTTGGCTTCTGAGACAAGTACGCCAAAGATTCTGTCGCGTCCGATCCGCTGCAGCTAGATCGATGAAAGCGGTTCCCGCATTCGGAGCGACAGGGAACATCGACGTACCGGTCATCTTTGAGAGTTTCTACCATATTTGTCCATGCATTAAATCAATAGAGCAGTATCGATCAACCTCGTCATAATTAATATCCTGCCCATCATTACCACCAGTTAATCAAATCCTAGTTCAACGTCCTTAACTCGCTTTCGGTTGGGTCTGGAAACAGTATTACGCGAAAAGCTTCATATTTTTCGACACGATCATTCCCAAATTTCTTACCATGGCACTGTACCCTCTGGTAAATAGACGATTTAGTCATTAGGCATATGTTTGATTTCAGATTTTGCTGTCAGGACTCATAGAGAAAAATTCATACACATGTCTCAGAGCCAGTTTCCTTCTGTCATGAGTGTCCTAGTAAAGGCGTGATGGAAAAGTTTTATGGATGCGTGTTTGTGTGAGCTCTGTTCATTCCTAGACAATGTAACACTATCAACCGTGGCTTCGCTGGCCGGTGTGGCTGAGCGGTTCTAGGCGCTTCAGTCTGGAATCGCGCGACCGCTACGGTCGCAAGTTCGAATCCTGCCTGGGGCATGGATGTCCTTAGGTTAATTAGGTTTAAGTAGTTCTAGGTTCTAGGGGAATGATGACCTCGAATATTAAGTCCCATAGTGCTCAGAGCCATTTGAACCATTTCAATCGTGGCTTCACTTACGGAAAAAAAGATGGAGTAATTTATGGGCCAGGCCCATAGTGCTCAGAGCCATTTGAACCATTTCAATCGTGGCTTCGCTTACGGAAAAAAAGATGGAGTAATTTATGGGCCAGGCCCTAGGGCATCATCACCAATAACATTTGCCACATTTCTACATTACGGTTGGTTTACCTTTATAACTGCGTGTGTTTCGAAGTAAGTAGCAGCTAGTTTTTGACACTAATTGATTTCTTCATTTTTTCTTTGCACTTTTGCGCGTTGCCAATCTTCGACGAAGAAGTTGATAGCTTTCTGTGAACAATAGGATTATGCGTTGACGCTTGTGACCAGTTCTATAAGACCAGTTCGAAATGAACTGTAATGCAGCTGAAGGATGGTGTCCAGGTGTCTTATGACTTGCCAGCTACTCCTGTTTCCGAAGTGGTATAGATCAAGAATCAGGCAGTCACCTAATAGTCGTTGGTGGCCAGTGACGAGATCTTTAGCGGTTTCATGGGGCGGTTTCATCTTGGCTGAAAGACTGTCCCAAATCTTAAAACTATTACGTTTGAAGCATTCAACTATATACCTAGGAATTACAAATACGAACTTCATAAATTGGAAGGTGTGGGAAAAAAAAGTGTTTTATCGGCATGTAGAAGCTGCGAAAAATCCACTACAGACCATCTACACTACACTTTTTGGTCCTTCTCTAGAGTATTGCTGTGCGGTATGGAATCTTTACCTGATGGGATGGACAGAGAAAGTCGAAAAAGTTCAGAGAGGGGCAGGTCGCGTACTATAGAAAAACAGAGGACAGATTGTCACGGATACAATACGCAAGTTGTTGGTAGCAGTCATTGAAACAAAGGCGTTTATATTTGCGACGGATCTTTTCACAAAATCTGAAACCTTCCTCTCCCAATGATAAAATGTTCCGTTGGCGTCGACGTACATAGTGAGAAATGACAATTGTAATTAAATAAGATAAATCTGAAATTTCATGGAAAGACTGAAGTGTTGGATTTTCCTGCACGCTGTTTGGGAATGTAACTGTAGAGAAATAGAGTGAAAGTGGTTTGGTGAACCTCTGTCAGGTACCTATCAGTGAATTATAGAGAAATCGTGTAGATGTAGATTTAACTGTACAAGGAGCGTTCAAATATTAATGCAACAAATTTTTTTAAGCAGGTTGGTGCTATTCAGGATTCCAATAACCATATTATTCACCACTCTTTTGCTACAAAACCCTATTTTTAAATATAATCTCCGTTTAATGCGACGGCATTACGCCACTTGACTCGAAGGGCTTTTACGCCCGCATGGTACCTCTTTACTAGTCGACGTCGGAGTCAACGTTCTGCTGCGTCAATAAATTCCCCATCGTGCATGTACTGCTTCCCACGAAGTTCATCCATCAATGCGCGAAAGAAATGGAAATTCGGAAGGTGTGAGGTCCGAGCTGTAGGGTGGATGAGGAATAACAGCTCAATGAAGTTTTGTAAGCTCCTCTCGGGAGCTCAGTCTTGTGTGAGGAAGTGTTGTCATGGAGAAGGAGAAGTTCGTTGGCATTTTTGTGGAAGCGTGTACGTAACTTGGGCACCCCAACCTGTGGACGAGTGTGTCAGCACTGCCAGCGGATAGGTCCAGTTGAGCAGCGAGGTGGTGACTGTGATTCATCGATCTCCTTGAGTGCGAATGGGACGGGCCAACACTGCACGAACCAGCGCTGTGTTCGCCCAGCCGGCACCGTTGGATCCGACATGCTTGCGCGACCTTGATGCCATCATGACCGACGCCCCGCCAGTGACACCCCTTGCATTTGTTCACTATCAGGTCTCTGTAGACACTCTGCAAGTACCTATGATTATATGCGAATTTTTGGTTTTCCGCTAAAAGAAACTCAGTCACTGCTCTGTGCTTAGAACACATCTGCGTTACAGGTGCCACTCTGAAGGCTTCGCCTTCGCGGCTATAGCGCCGCCACTACCGGGAACTTTATCAATCTAAAGGGGATGAAGCAGAAATATTCCGCTATGTCCCACAACAAATTCGTCATTTTTTTCAACCGAAACTGACCGAGAAAAAACGACTTGTTGCGTTAGTCGTTGAATGCCTTTAGTAGATGTTGCCCTCCGCTGCTAACTACACGCAGACAGAGTTCATTGCGTCCCCTTCTCGATCGTATGGTCTCGAATTTAGCCGCAGACTTCGATTCTGAGACAAGTGCGGTGGTAGTGTTGTCGAACTGCTCTATAGGATAGAAAATCGTTATGTCGAACTGGGTGGTTCAGGTACTCACTACACACTGAAACTGACACTCGGGTGGGAGATTAGGAATGGAACCCACATGGTTGTTAAATAGATCAGCTGAAGCACGGAATTTATAGTAAAAAAAGAGAAAAAGAAGAAATAAGATAAACCAATAAATAAATGTAAATGTTGTGTGACGAGGGCCTCCCGTCAGGCAGACCGTTCGCCAGGTGCAATTCTTTCGGTTTGACGCCACTTCGACGACTTGCGCGTCGATGGGGATGAAATGATGATGGTTAGAACAACACAATACCCAGTCCCTGAGCGGAGAAAATCTCCGACCCAGCGAAGAATCGAACACGAGCCTTTAGGATTGACATTCTATCTCGCTGATCACTCAGCTACCGGGTGCGGACAGATAAACTAATTACTACACGAGATCCGTTAGCAAGTAAAGTGATTTGGAATCTTACATTATTGCTTGTTACCCGACGAAGCATTAACGCCTGTCGAGCCTCACCTAGCACGTAGTCATTCCCCACAACAAACTGCAAATTGACTGTGAGCTGATACAAGAATCTCAGTACAGGGATATGTTCAACAACATGTGGAAACCAAATGAGCAGTGGATTAAAAATGGCCTGGAGTACTTTTATTAGTCCAAATAGGATTTATAAATCGTTGGTGACTGGAAAAGGAAAGTTTATAGCCATTGTCTATTACCTTTTTTTTTACATGTGACAGAGTGTCTTCAACATTAAATGCAAGACCCATTCAAAACCTGTCGCATTATTTGTGAGAAATGGAGATAAGTATGTTTGGAACTACCAAAAAAGGCTGTGCATGGGGGCTTAATTAAAAGGAAAAAGGACTAATATCAATGAATAAATGCAACAATTTTAATAACTGTGTGACATGTTACGAAGTCTCGTAACCGGTTGGTCCTGACTAGTATTAGCACGGAATCTGACTGCATAAAACTAAAATAAAGAATGACAAGGAATTTCCATTAACACAATTGATTAATTACGTCCCCTGCAACTATAAAAGCTACGGAACAACAAAGCACAAGTTTAACCGTTCTGTGTGTGGTAGTGTGACCCAACGTACATGTATTTGGCTCGGTTCTTTCTCAATACGACAAAATATTTTAAACACCATTTACAATGAACTAATTCAAAAACCAGATATACGAAATAGAAACCAGATTTACAAGTCTAATAAATGAACAGGAGCCAGATGCTTTGTTGACTGTACCTGTGAGCAAGAGGGATTGTAATTAAAGAAAACTGTAATACCTTTTTACCTCATTATGTATTGACGAAAATATTCCATTACACCAGCATCATTAATCAAAAGCCCATCTCCTTTCTCAAATCTATTCTGACAATTGCAACTTCTTCCATCTATACATTACACCAACCGAACAGCGTATATTCTCTCGTCCAACAGAACAACAACTACCCTCGACATCCTCTGAAGTACTACTGCCCCGTGGAGGCGGCGGAATAATAATCTTTGGCGCAATCTCTGGCGCTGCGACTCAGTGTAGCCACCTTTCAACTGGAAATAAAACATTCAAATGTAGCTACTGTGCACCTCGTTGGAATTTTCGTAGAAACTCTCTGCTCTGCAGTGCAGCCCATCACGTTGTTATGTTCTCCAAAAGTTCTTCTTTGACTCTACCAGAATGTCCTCGTCGTATTCCAGAATATGCTTTCTGGCATAATACATGACGAACAGACATTTTTAAGTCATAGCTCCGGCACATTTCGGTCATTTTCTGGGAATGTTATTCACTCTTCAACGTCTTCTGAAATTTGTGATATGGTAAATGAACGTAACATAGAGCTATGGTGTTTTTTAATAGCACTACACTGTCTACAGTTGCTATTAAACGAAGATGACTCCCGCACATCCCACGCTGTCTTCTGCAGCACACGCTTATGCAGCAATTGGCACAGAATATTTCAGAAATTTGACAATTTTCCAGATCTGTTAGTTCCTCTTAGAGTTTCTAATATTTGTATTTCATCATAGCTCTTACCATTCCCATAAAATATCTGTAACATTACTGACTGGTAATGCTATTATCATCATTCTTAACACCATATACTTTGTTTGGGGTCACTGAATTAAGAAGTTAATCCAACTTCGTTCCGTTAAGATCTCAGCTGATTGTACTTTTCGAGTAATAAGATGAGTAGCATCTCTCAGAAATACTTCTCTATCCCTTTCGCCCAAAGCGGCTAAACAATGTGACAGACTATACTCGTGTAACGTCTGGAACGTAGTACCATTAACACACAATTTATGATACGTGTCATTCAAAGCATTTCTGACACTAATATTCCATTAATTAGAAGCAATTAGACTACTGAAGTCAACACTACTTGAGTCTGGGCTTTGAAACATGGATCCGATTCCGTAAACTATAAACATATTACGTGGTTTCATGAGGTTCTTCCTCCAAATAACGATAGTAGATAAATTACTTGTGCTCTTTCCTAATGAAGTAATCGATGTGAGTTGGTGGAAAATATCCCTGTTAACGAAAAAATGAAGCATTAGTACAAAGAGGGATACAAGAACGTAACAAAAAAGAGTCGTACGACTTTTGTATTGACATCAGTGCTGAGAGTTCCTTAATAAAAGGGCACAACAAAAGATTTTTCACTAAAGGACTACTCCAGGGCAGGAATGGACGTAAGAGTCTTGAGTAATGGACAAAACTTGGGAGACAGGAAACTAATTTGAGAGTTAAAGAGACGGCTGGGCGTAATGAAAATCTGCCGGACCGCCTCTGAGCAATTATTTCAAACAGCCTCTCTAGCGAATTCTGTCGATGTTCATTTCTGTACTCATTAACAACGGGTGCGCTTCTTCAGTTCTGTGAACAAAAGACCTCTAATTACGATCTGCGTGCTCTGGTTAATTCAAACCACTTCTGTTTAGTGTCGAATGTAACAGAAGTTTGATAAGAAAAAGGAGCAACATGGAACATGAAATTCTCCAGTGGTCTCTCGCAAAATGAACTGTATAATCTAATTGAGACTAACGTAGGCATAATATTTTCCACGTTTAAATACCCCGGATCCCATAGTTTGGTTATCGCAATTTCCTAACACCAGAGGTCATACGGTATATGGCTCCGCTGGTAAAAAGAAGGAAAGAAATAAGTCAATTGTTACTCACTACTTTTTGGTATATAAACTGTCTTACGAAACCGTTCTTACGTAGATATCAAAGCAATGAAGGCAGTAAAGCGGGCTAGCAGCGTTATGGATTAAAAAGAAATATTTCCTTGAAGTATAATGCTCTTGCAGCTGAGATAATTAAAATTTTGAACTAAGGATTTATGACATTTTGCCTATCATTGAATGCTCTTTACGACAGATCTTCGTAGATATGTGATCGACAGCCATATCCCGCCAGGAGATTCAAATAAACGTACAAGTAACAACATTGCTAATATTGAAATAAAGACAGGGTTTGTCTTTCGGATCGTCTATCGTCTCCAAGTATCACAAAAAAATCACAAATCTGCCTTAAAGTGTATTTCCTGTTCTGAAGAAAATAATTTGTTCGAACATCACCTACTCATGTTCCCTCGTTACTGGTAATTAATCAGGTATTCTAGTCTACACAACTTATCTCTTTAGAATATTCTTCATACCTTTATCATCGATCTACAATGTATTTATGTTGTCTTACGCTGTAATATCAACGTGACGATATTTCGATCCATCTCGCATTGCTTTCTGACTCTTGTGCAAAGGGGGCCGTTAAGAACAAACCAGATTAAATTGTCGATGAAGACAGAAGAATTGTCCATGTTTGACGCATCCGAGGCACTTACCAAATTCTTCTTCTAGTTCTTCTTCACTTCATACATTACACGACTTGCCTGTTACAGTACTCCATGTCTTATTTGGCCTTCCTGAATTTCTTCTTCCGGAGAATTTATAATTCAGAATATTTAACTTGAACCTGTCTCCACTTATACAGTCGACATCTTCCAACCATTTTCTACTATTTCCTTTAATTTTGTTTCCTTTACTTTATATATTTCTAAATCTTTCCTTATATCCTCATTTCTTTTACGACTTCCTCTTGTACATTCTTCCACAGCCTCATTTAATTAGTCTCAATTCTACTTTATTGGTGTCTTGTAATCACTATGCCTCAATTCCGTAAGTCAACGATGTTACTGCTATGGTTTTCTAAAGTCAGATATTTTTCTGCCTGGCTTTATTCGGCAAATTTTTTGCGGTTTCCTCTGATGGAAGTAAATTTATTTTATTTTTAGTGCACTTCAATACTGCACTGGTATATGATGTTGAACGCTTGATAGTTAAATTGTTTAAATGTTCCAGTATTTCATCACTCAAGGCTACTTTTAAAGTTGCTGGTTGTATGCGTCGAAACACCATGAATTCCGTTGTATTGTGAAGTTATTTGCTGCAACTCATGGACTGCCATCTGTAGGTCATCTTCAATCCCTGCAGTCATTTTAAGTCTGTATGCATGTGGATATAGGGTTGCTCTCAGTCTAGTGTCACTAACTAAAACTATTCCTTCTCTATTCACCAGTTTGTATTTACTGATCAGACCATCTATGAATGTAATAAAGAATATTGGGAGATGCAGCATCCTTTGTTTGTGTTGACTGCCTTTGTGACTATGTTTCTCTTATCTATAACAGTTTCGGCATTTGGGCATAGCTTATTTTCAGCATTTATGATATGAGACAGATAACCTCTTTCAGACATTATATTCCATAGAACTTCTTTCTGCACATTACCAACTGCTTATTCAGAATCTAAGAAAGCAAAATGGGTTTATTTATTGAATTCCAATCTCATTTCCATAACTTATGATGGAAAAGTTTGTCAGTAAGTGAACGTTTCTTTGTAAGACCTGGTTTTTCTTCAGATATTAGTTTTTCCAAGATATTTCCTAGTCTTGCGTTCAGGATTTTGGTACGTGATTTATAGGCTGAATCCAGAAAGCTCACACCTCTGTAGTTATTACATTTATTTTTACCACCCTTTTTAAAGATCGATGTTACTTTGCTTTGTACCTAGTCCTTTGCTGCTTTCTTACTGCTCCAATAAACATATATAAAAATCTGAGGAAGACATAGATGCAAAATTAGCCCTTCATATTTCGACAGTTCCCTATTAGTGTCATCTAAACCATTGGCTTTCCTATTCTTTGTAGCTTCTAAAGCTTTCGTCAGTTTTCTAACATCGATATCGTGCTGGTCTTTTGTGTGATTTACTTCCGATAATGTCACAATTACCCTGTCATCATACCATATTTTTATAAACATCTTCTCTCGTGCAGAACCGACTAACGCGTAGCATCGTTTTCTCGTCTATTTTTTCATCTGTTGATAAGTGATTGTATTTTTCCATGTAAATCAGGCTCTATACTCGTATCGATAATTAAGCTTTTCCATGAAGCTGTGCGCTTTCCGAGTAATATGTCTCGCGTTATATCTTCATTTATTATGACTTTCAGTTACGGTGTTTATGTAGTTTGAAAGCTTCTTGTTTTTCATACTTTTACTGGTTACCCATTTCTTTTACCAAATTCTTACTCCTCTACGTTTCTTGCTTTTCTTTTTCTATCAGAGACCATCATTAGCAAAGTGTATTACAACTGAAACTTCCTGAGGGATTAAAACTGTATGCCGCACCGAGACTCGAGCTTGAGACCTTTGCCTTTCTCTGGTCGTGAGTCGTGCTTGGGTAGCTCAGTTAATAGGGCACTTGCCCGCGAAAGGCAAAGGTCCCGAGTTCGAGTGTCGGCCCGGCACACAGTCTTAATCTGTCAGGAAGTTTCATATCAGCGCACACGCCGCTGCAGAGTGAAAATTTCATTCTGGAAACATCCCCCAGGCTGTGGCTAAGCCATATCTCCGCAATATCCTTTCTTCCAGGAGTGCTACTTCTGCAAGGTACGCAGGAGAGCTTCTGCGAAGTTTGGAAGGTAGGGGACGCGGTACTGGCGGAATTAAAGCTGTGAGAACGGGTCGTGAGTCGTGCTTGGGTAGCTCAGTTGGTAGAGCACTTGCCCGCGAAAGGCAACGGTCCCGAGTTCGAGTCTCGGACCGGCACACAGTTTTAATCTGTCAGGAAGTTTCATATCAGTGCATACTCCGCTGCAGAGTGAAAATTTTATTCTGTATGACAACTGTTTTCAGTTTTCTATTCTTCTTCCAAGTATTCAATCTGAATACTTATTATTTATGAATTATATATGAATACTTATGATTTGTGAATTATTTATAAATGTATTTTATTTTGAGTAATTGTTACTTGTGAAAATATGCTTAATACGAAAAATTGTAAGGAGTAATAATTTACTGTAAATCGATTCACGAGTTATGCACCCTTAGGTACAAAATGTATTGGTCACTTTAAGGAAGCAGGAGGAGGAGGAGGACACTGAATGTCACAAGTACTCTAGAGTGCCCGTTTTTATGAGGATCGGTAATGAAGAAACGTGGGGTAGTAATTTTGACTCTGGTGTGCCAAAATGAGTGTTAAAAGAAACGCTTGTCGATGCAGTGAAGAGAGAAATCGGGCTTGAAAAATTCTGTCGCGTATGGTGTCTGTGTCCAAGAAGGTGCGTTAGGGCTGTTTAATGAACATTACATTGAGCCATCGCTCATGGAATTTACATGAAGACGGTGTATGAACTAAAGGATACTATACTAGATGGGCAAGAAACTGAAGAACCAACAGACGGTTTTTTCTCTTGAAGATTCCCGAGCGAGGGAAGTATAGAAGAAGGTAATCTGTGAGCTTTTAATACATCTGCGTGAAGTTCCAGAAGTTACGTGACAGTTAGATAGTCAAGTTAGATTAACAGAAACGTTAATAAATCGTTAATATCAAACGTTTATAGCCTTTATATAAAAGAACAGACGCATATATTGATTATGGGAAGACAGTGAATTACGTTGTGTGGGAACGTAAAGTATAACGACGACATCTAAAATCTGATAACGAAATTAGAAAAACTTAACGTTGTAGGGGACTAGGTCAAAGCCTTACATGAAGTAACTTTGCTAATGATTGTGCATGTCTTCAAATAAATATTTCCAATTAGCATGTGGTAATTCCTACCGTAATAGTAGGTTTTTTTCTGAAATCACAGGGAAAATTAAAACCAGAAATTCTCTGGAGTTGTTTAAACGTGTGTTTTTCCGTCAAATGTTTGAATAAACTACGTCCAGGACCAAGATTTCGAGTCTTAAAATTTTCGATGTAACTTGTTCCAAATGGACACCGAAAGCTGGCATTAGTAACTAACTGCGATGTTCAACTAAAACAGAAGAAGAAGAAGAGAGAACGTGCATCTAACAGCAGCGCAGCAAGTTAGGAAGCCACTAAAAATACATCGCTCGTCGAGGAAGAAATATCAACAAAAGGACTCTGTGTACTAAAACCACATACACAGATAGCTCAATTAAATACGTCGCAGTTAATTACTCTAGTGAAAGCAACTACTGAATTGTTCAAACAGAAGAAAATATGTAACACAACGTTCCTAAACAAAATGAACTGGTTGTTTGATGAGAGTTTTTGCAGAGGAAGTAATTATGGACTGTGTTAATTTGACGCGTATCTCCAGGTTCAATGTAGACGTGGAATTCTCTTGAATATAGAACAGAACTTTACAGTATACAAGCATAATTAAAATTAATGTTTCATAGCAAGAATGAAAAACTGACTCCACAAACATGGCGCACAGGGATAGCGCAATCACAGAATGGATCAGTATTCAGGGGCTCATATTGTTAGGCGATAATCAGATCGTAATTTTTGTTAGAAAGTTTAATTTTTTGCACAGACATACATTTTTTAAGTGGAACAATGCCTATTGACATTAACTAAGCTAAATCAGGGTGTATCAGATTTTAAGTTTTTTTTCAGGATTCTAGAGCTAGTCATTTACGAGATACCATAATTTGAAACGTTCCCACATCGACTCTTATACAATACCTGTGGTAGCACACAATAGAGAACAACACAAGTGCATATATTAGTTACGTGGATTTTGACCAGTAATGAGACAATTGACCATCAGAGTTCATGATCAAAATGTCCACCGGCAGCGGCAATACATGCTTCCTGTCTGGTACGGAATCACTGCTGCACACGTGCTAACATTTGAGCGCAGACTGTAGTAATACGTACTGGCATATAACTGGGTGTAGGTGGTATGGCCCTATAGACTGCATCTATTATCTCTACCCACAGGAAAGAGTCCTCCGCGTCCGTTCGACGATTTGGACGCAATTCCGGGAGACATGCTGTTGTACTACGTGCGCTACGGGCTGGGTAGTCGTCATGTTGATACGATGGGTTCCTTCTAGTCTGCAGAGGAACGTCTTCTAACACCCATGGAAGGTGGTCTATTAGAAGGCTGCGATACGTGCGGGGGTTCAGTGTTTCTTCTATGAAAACCGGACCTATGAGCTGATGGTTCGGTGCTAGTTTTAGATGATGCACCCTGTACGTATTTTTTAATAGGACAGGAGGCAAATGTTAAATATTTTGCTGTTTAATCTTGCCACTCAGAGTACATCGTAACAAATCAAAATTGTTTATCGTGTAAATGCAAATAATAAGCAAATTCAAAAGTCACCTGCATTCTTCAGATACTGTCAATATTACACACAACAGCTTGATTTTAATTTATATGTATTGTCGCATTTTTAAATTTCTGTATTGATTGACTGTTGACTCTGTATCCGATTTGAATCCTGTACCTGCGGTATATTCGAATGAATGAGAGTGTGTATAAACACACAAAATTTACACAAGGAAAATACAGACAGTTGTTAAAGAGGGAGCTGGTTATCATATACATATGGAATTTCCTCTTCTTTCTGTGTGTAGAAGAGCAGTTTGATTTTGCCAAAATTATATTAATTTCTAATTACGTTTTCATGAATCAGTTTACTTGTGAAAAGACGAGAGGTTGTTGAAGAAGCAGCTTATTTGACTACCTTTCAGAGGACGTAGGATTTGTTTAATAAGAATTACTCTACGTTTAATTGCATTTCCATATTTGGTGATGGTTTTGTCATCCGAGTTTCATAGAGTTTATTTACGCAGCTATATTCTACTTTGTACATGGTAAAATCTTGTTAAGGGGACTGCTATTCAGGCAGTAGAATCACTACACATTTGAAAAGAAAGGAAACAAATTTCTCTGCGATGACATATACAAAGAAGAAAAATGAGCAAAATATGTAGGTCAATCTATTATGATCATAGCGGAGTGAAACAGGAACATAGACCAAGTAAAGGCGTCGCCATATACATATATTACATCGAGTGAGTAAAATTATACCTCTACCGTTACCCGTCTTTTTAAGAAACTTCCCGATCCGGATGATACATTTTTCATCTGTAGGTAGTTTAACGTGGGCCGTTACAGCCACACAGCAAAGAATAATCTGTCTACTCCATATTTTACTTGAGTGATGGCAGAGGAACACTTACAAGCAGGCGACCATGGTATGGCACTCTGCTCGTTGAAATGCCTGAAGGTGTAATATAAGGGCTGTCTAACGAAAGAGACACATATGGAAGAAATATAAGTAAATTGTTTATTGTTTCAAAAGTAATCATAACAGTTAACACATTTATACCATTGTGAGGCAAGACGGTCAGTGCGTCCGTAGAAAAACGTATAGCTTGTCTAGAGAACCACGATTGTACCCACACATGCGCCTGGCGTAAAACCCATTTCTACTAAATTATTTTTGTATGTCTGTAAAATTCCAGAGTATCGATTAACAGTCAGAGATAACATGTGTAAATGCTTGTGTAATAAAAAAAGGCGTAGCGTTCAAAATATTTCAGAGAGCAGCTTGGAGACGCCTGGCTGTTCTCATAGGTTTTTCTTGTCGCAGCCATCAGAATATAAGCGTCGTAGGCTGTAGTTATTAATGGTTCCTAATTTACGGAAGTGATTTTGAGTTCCCAACGTGTTGTACCTTTATTAATCCACCACAATGCATATTTATATCAATATTTATTGTGTTTCAAGTTCAGTTTTTCAGTATTTGTCGCGGGGAAGACGCAACACTTCGACGAGGCAGCGATCCATCACTGCGGTAATTTTTATTACTACTTTACAACGTTAATTTTTTTGTTATCGAACAACCAGAGCCTGCAGTCATTCGGAGAAGAAGTTGGAGTATTTTTTAATCAATCGTATAGCGTAGAGCGGTTATCAAATCACAATATTCAATTCGCATTTTCTAAAATTCTAGCCGGCCACATCCTCTGTTGCGCCGCTACTAAAACCAATCTGGTACACTTACAGACTTCACTGTGGTGAAGTTTTTTTTGAAATATGTGAGTGTGCGGAGGTGGAAGCCAACTCACGTCGTGTTTCCATTTTAACTCTGACGCTTGCTCTTCGGCTCGAAATGATGACACCGTGTTTCATCTCCCGCGACAATACAGGCCAGGAATGATTTCTTCATCGTGGGTACCGTTCGACGTGCTTCATTGATATCAACATGCTTTTCCAATTTTGCTCTTTCGTCAGGCTGTGGAGAACCCACTGTGCACAGAACTCCAGATGATCTGTCGTGATGACGAGAGCAGTATCAAGCCTGATGCCCAACACGTCTTCCAGTGTCCGCCGTCCGACTTTTCTGTCGCCAGCACAGGGTACAAAATGAGCTGCAATAGAGAGATAGGATCTAGAAAATAAATGAGGAAGTAGAATGGAATTGCTGCTATAAGACGAAAATTTTGGCACAGGCGGGAATTCTTGGCGGATCGCGTTAAAGAGACAGATGATTCATGAGCATAAAAATAAATAAAAATTTCAGTGTGAATGTTCTCAATCAGGAGTAACCTATACAGTAGTTGTGGATGTCACATCAGAGAAACTTGTGTATCTTTAAGGTGATGCCTAAGTCAACATTGGAAGAAAGACTGCTGAAGCTTCACAAAATCACTTAATAAGAGTGACACAGATTGTGAGCGTATGAGGCTCACTTTTGCCGATTTGGTCCCGCGGCACCTGACGGGTAGAGTGAATCCACATACAATCGAGTAGTATCCACCTTCTGAAGACAACGAATGTTTCTTGCTTCAGACGCAAGGCCACCATACGCTTCTGAGGTACATATTTTGTGGGAGTAATGTTATGGTCTTCCATCATATGATAAATGAAAATCTACCATGCTTAGAGATTGATTCGTCATCATAGAGCGACAAGTATATATCTCCATGAACTGTGGACCTTGTCAATGGTGGAGAGGGATGGGTGCCCCAGCAATGCAGATAGTTGCATCGTAGGCCGTAGGTGCAACCACAACAGAGGGATATTCGTTGAGAGGCCAGACAAACGTGTGGTTCCTGAAGATGTGCAGCAGTCTTTTCAGCAATTGCATTGGCAACAGTCTGGATGATTGATTGATATAGCCTTCTAACATTAATAAAAACGGCCTTGCTGTGCTGGTACTGCGAACGGCTGAAACTACGGCCGTAGTTTTTCCCGATGGCATGCAGCTTTACTGTATGGTTAAATGATGATGGCGTCCCCTTGGGTGAAATATTACGGAGGTAAAATAGTCCCCCACTCGCATCTCTGGGCGGGGACTACTCAGGAGGACGTTGTTGTCAGGAGAAAGAAAACTGGTGTTCTACGGAGGAAAGGGAAAGCAGAAAAGTGGAAGGAATTTAGAGAGTGTGTATACAAGGGCGATGTGCTTCAGGACAATATTATGGAAATGGAAGAGGACGTAGATGAAGATGAAATGGGAGATATGATACTGCGTGAACAGTTTGACAGAGCACTGAAAGACCTAAGTCGAAACAAGGCCCCAGCAATAGACTGCACTCCATTAGAACTGATAGCCTTGGAAGAGCCCGCCCGGACAAAACTCTACCATCTGGTAAGCAAGATGTATGAGACAGGGGAAATACCCTTAGACCTGCAGAAGCATATAATAATTCCAGTCCCAAACAAAACAGGTGTTGACAGGCGTGAAAACTATCCAAATATCAATTCAATAAATCACGGCTGCAAAATACTAACACGAATTCTTTACAGACGAATGTAAAAACTGGTAGAAGACGACCTCAGGGAAAGTCAGTTTGGATTCCGTAGAAATGTTGGAACACGTGAGGAAGTACTGACCCTACGACTTGTCTTGGAAGATAGATTAAGGAAAGGCAAACCTACGTTTCTAGCATTTGTAGACTTAGAGAAAGCTCTTCACAATACTGACTGGAATATTCTCTTTCAAATTATGAAGGTGACACGGGTAAGACACAGGGAGCGAAAGGCTATCTAAAATTAGTACAGGAACCAGATGGCAGTTATAAGAGTCGATGGGCATGAAAGGGAAGCAATGGCTGGGAACCGAGTGAGACAGGGTTGTAGCCTATGCCCAATGTTATTTAATCTGTATAGTGCGAAAACTGTAAAGAAAACAAAAGAAAAATTTGGAGTAGGAATTAAAATCCATGGAGAATAAATAAAATCTTTGAGGTTTGCCGTTGACATTGTAATTCTGTCAGAGATAACAAACGACCTGGAAGAGCAGTTGAACGGAATGGACAGTGTCTTGAAAGGAGGACATAAGATGAACATCAACGAAAGCAAACGAGGCCACATGGAATGTAGTCGAATTAAATCATCTGATGTTGAGGAAATTAGATTAGGAAATTAGTTTTGCTATTTGAGGAGCAAAATAACTGATGATGGTCGAAGTAAAGCGGATATAAAATGTAGAATGACAATGGCAAGGAAAGCGTTTCTGAAGAAGAGAAATTTGTTAACATCGAGTATAGATTTAAATATCAGGAAGTCGTTTCTGAAAGTATTTGTATGGAGTGTAGCCATGTATGGAAGTGAAACATGGACGATTAATAGTTTGGACAAAGAGAGAATAGAAGCTATCAAAATGTGGAGCTACAGCAGAATGCTTTCCATTAGATGGGTAGGACAAGTAAATAATGAGGAGGTACTGAATGGAATTGGGGGGGGGGGGGGAAGAGAAATTCATGGCACAAATTCAGTAGAAGACGGAATCGGTTGGTAGGACATGTTCTGAGGCATCAGGGGATCACCAGTTTAGTATTGGAGACCACGTGTGCGTGTGTGTGTAGGTGTGTGTGTGAGCGAGCGCATGCCGTCTCCACCTACACGTCTTCACAGTGCTGGTTCGTGCGTTGATTACCCGACGCACCAGCAACGGTGTTGTGGGTGGCTCGCTATCGTGAGTCGAATTGTGGACCACAATCTGCACTTCTCCTTCGTCCTGCTCGGTGTGGAATCCGGCAACAAAGCTGCTCCAGATGCAGCAAAAGCTGAACATGGAGCAGGAAACACGGAGTGCAGAATGGGTAATTCTCAACTGACAATCACGGATAGACTCTTTTGCTGTACGTGTACAACATTTGTGAATGCACTCTGCGTGTTAAGTCTAATCGAGGTCATCCTGTGAATTTCCCCTTCATCAAAAAGCTAGAGTATCTGAAACTACTGGTTCCATCGTCGAATGCTTCGACCCGTAGAAGGTACGGTGCCGTACTCATGACGATATACATGTCGCACAGTTGGAACTGAACTGCACCTGTTGAAACGTGGGCCTCAAAGTGCCTTTTGTTGCCGTGTAGTCATCATCTCGATTCGCCTCATGCTTGATAACGAATAAGACAGGAAGCATGCGAGCTGCACCAGGGAGAACAGAATTCTTGCAGCTGGTAGCATGCGAAACTTGTACTTCCGATGCGTAATTATTAAAACTGCATTAACCTTCTTGAAACTTTCAGTACATTTCGTACGCTGCTGGTGGATATGTAATAAAATGAAACATCTGCCTCTATCTTTTCGATGTTATTCATTATATACTTCCCACTTCCGGTGACTCAATATACCATTTTCAGGGATTAACTAACGCTGAGGGGATTGGAGTTCATCCCCTCAGTGTCAGTCAACGCCTGAAGACGGTGTATTGAGTCACTGAAACGGTTGCAGTGAACAGCCGAAATCCTACAAACTTTCAGTCGCAAGAATGTACATACAAAAACTTGATAGAGGATAGACCATGTTGAATGTTTGGTAATAATGCAGATGAGTAAACATCAACACTGTGGCATCTGGATTAAGTTTAGTTCCACGTAAAAAAAGAAGAGAACATTCAGTACCGACCGGAGAAGACGTTACCGCGAGCAGTATCTCGATCGTCCTAATTCATGGATTCTTCATCTCTGAAGTACATAATAGAGTATTTTGGACTTTCGAACACTCTTTATTATAAACTAGTTCTTCCAGAAAAATGTATTACGTAGATGTTTCATATCTAAACAATAAAAACAACAAAATTCTTCGAGGACTTTTCCCTACAGTCTCCACTAACTTCTATGCAGTTTTCACCTCGATGAAGAATTCTCGCCGGCCCTGTGGCCGAGCGGTTCTAGGAGCTTCAGTCCGGAACCGCGCGACTGCTACGGTCGCAGGCTCGAATCCTGCCTCGGGTATGGATTGTGTGATGTCCTTACGCTAGTTAGGTTTAAGTAGTTATAAGTTCTGGGGGACTGATGACCTCAGACGTTAAGTCCCATAGTGCTCAGAGCCATTTGAACCACTTGAAAAATTCCGTTTTCGATTCCGAATCAGTATTTTACTTTTCTCCTTACCGCTTCTGTGCCGTTGAACTTCATACGACGCGAAGATTCTTTCACCGGACCAATCAGATAAATATCGAGAGAGGCAAAGTCAGGGCTTTAAGGAGGATGACGTAGGAATTTCCAACATATTTGGTCAATAGTTTACGAGTCAGCTGTGCAGTAGGAGGTTTTGGAAAAGAAACATGCCTTTCTCCGCCATCCACGACTCTTTCTCATCTTCATCTTAATTAAGCTTGCCTCAATAGTATGCGCTGTTGGCACTACGTTGCTCCTCCGAAACCTAACAGAAATTCGGATGGTGTCACGCCAGACGACGATAACTATGTACTTATGAGCCGATGGTGGTGGAACACAAGATTGAGATATCAATTTCATAATTTTTTATAATTTTTTTATAATTTTGGGGGATACGACCGGTCATCGTCTAATACACCCCTCAATACGTCAATTGGTCATCTGTCAGTCATCTTCCAGTTTAGCCATCGGAGACGCGAAGACTTGCTCCGTTCCGCAGTACATTGTTGTTGTTGTTGTGGTCTTCAGTCCTGAGACTGGTTTGATGCAGCTCTCCATGCTACTCTATCCTGTGCAAGCTTCTTCATCTCCCAGTACCTACTGCAACCTACATCCTTCTGAATCTGCTTAGTGTATTCATCTCTTGGTCTCCCTCTATGATTTTTACCCTCAATGCTGCCCTCCAATACTAAATTGGTGATCCCTTGATGCCTCAGAACATGTCCTACCAACCGATCCCTTCTTCTGGTCAAGTTATGCCACTAACTTCTCTTCTCCCCAATCCTATTCAATACTTCCTCATTACTTATGTGATCTACCCATCTAATCTTCAGCATTCTTCTGTAGCACCAGATTTCGAAAGCTTTTATTCTCTTCTTGTCCAAACTATTTACCGTACATGTTTCACTTCCATACACGGCTACACTCCATACAAATACTTTCAGAAATGACTTCCTGACACTTAAATCTATACTCGATGTTAACAAATTTCTCTTCTTCAGAAACTCTTTCCTTGTCATTGCCAGTCTACATTTTTTATCCTCTCTAATTCGACCATCATCAGTTATTTTGCTCCCCAAATAGCAAAACTCCTTTACTATTTTAAGTGTCTCAATTCCGAATCTAATTGCCTCAGCATCACCCGACTTAATTCGACTACATTCCATTATCCTCGTTTTGCTTTTGTTGATGCTCATCTTATATCCTCCTTTCAAGACACTGTCCATTCCATTCAACTGCTCTTCCAAGTCCTTTGCTGTCTCTGACAGAATTACAATGTCATCGGCGAACCTCAAAGTTTTTATTTCTTCTCCATGGATTTTAATACCTACTCCGAATTTTTCTTTTGTTTCCTTTACTGGTTGCTCAATATACAGATTGAACAACATCGGGGAGAGGCTACAACCCTGTCTCACTCCCTTCCCAACTACTGATTCCCGTTCATGTGCCTCGACTCTTATAGCTGCCATCTGGTTTCTGTACAAATTGTAAATAGCCTTTCGCTCCCTGTATTTTACCTCTGCCACCTTTAGAATTTGAAAGAGAGTATTCCAGTCAACATTGTCAAAAGCTTTCTCTAAGTCTACAAATGCTAAAAACGTAGGTTTGCCTTTCCTTAATCATTCTTCTAAGATCAGTCGTAAGGTCAGTATTGCCTCACGTGTTCCAGTGTTTCTACGGAATCCAAACTGATCTTCCCCGAGGTTGGCTTCTACTAGTTTTTCCATTCGTCTGTAAAGCATTCGTGTTAGTATTTTGCAGCTGTGACTTATTAAACTGATAGCAGTACATAGCGAGATGCAAATATTCTGCGCGTGCGTCAAAATAAACTTGACAGACGGACCATGGATCCCGAAGGCAGCGCCCCCGCTTGTGGAAGGGACTGCAGAACCGACCTGCCTTCTGCACTATCGCTCGCCACAAACGTAATCGCCGTCTGTTGTCATCGATTACAACAAATAGTGAAGATGATGAAGTTCTATGCACTTTCCAATAGTAGCTGGTATCACGATTTATCACATTTTCTACCTTGCGCATTTCCACGGAATCGTTAATAACGAAGACCCAAAATCGTTGTTGGGGTCGCAATTATAGTATTATCATCCTATTTATTGTTTTATCATAACCCAGTGCATCTACAGTGGAAATAGTGTGGTTGGCAACAGCGAGCGCGCTTGGTTCTGAAAAGCGAGTGCAAAGTTAATGTTCAATACAGCGTTCTTTTGCACAGTGCGTGTGGTCTGTCCTGCGCACAGCACTGGCAAGGTATTCTGCAAATTCGAGTATTCCGCAGTAACAAGTCGTCCTTCACTAATCGTATAAGTCTGCAGTCTTAGATGGTGGACGGAAAATCACTTTCATCTGAATATTAAGGAGGATCCCTGCTATTTTAAAGGAATCGTTCTCCACGACAGGAAGAAAAGATAAAGATTTTGCTGCCATTTGCGCCTATTTATACACTTCCTGATACTTGGATGTAAGTGACAGTGCCTTGTTAATCTGCGGGCGGAATACGCATTTTTCTCAATACGGTCATTAGGTAGGTGAGCATTTGAGGCAAACTATCTAGCACTGAGACTGCGTGAGCTCTGTGTACCAGCATTTTAAGCATGCAGATAGCTTCCGACGGGTGATGACAAACCAGTATGAGTGAGTTTACGATAAACTAAATGCCGCTGACAGCCATCATTCTTTCGCCTATCGGAGACATCCTGACTGACATAATTGTTTCGTCTAACGAAGACATTCTGACAGCCATCATTCTTTCTTCCAAGGAAGACTTCCAGGAAAGACAGAGAACCACCTTTCTCTATTTCCACAGTGAACCGAATGTTGTTGCGACTGAAGTGGTGAAGAAAATCTAATAATTTATCTCCTCCATGAGGCCATTCTATGAAAGTATTGTCCACATAACTCCAAAATACAATTGTTTTAAGGGAATACTCGCACCTCACATATATCGCTGAACGGAGCAGGTCGTCACTCTTCGTTGGCTCACCTGAAGATGACTGACAGGTACCCAGGTGAAATGTCGTGGGACGTATCAAACGGTGGGCAGCTGCAAGCGCGAAAGTTGTTTTAACACGAGATGATGAGTTACACCACTGCATAATGTGATGGATGGACTAAGACTCAAAATGATATTTTCAAATTTCACTCACTTTAAAATTCTGTCCTGAAACGCATCACCTTAGCTGTTTAAATAAATTTTGAATGCGAAATGTTTGTTACTTATGATGAATGGTTAGCTGTTTGGGAACCATATAGCAAATGTATTACAGTAGTTCACGTTTTGAAGGACGAGACGCGTTGGACCGAAATTTAGTCGACAGTTTTCATCAGTTTGTTCAACTCTAAATCGTAGGTCTTGTTGCATAAGTGAATCAGTAGCAGAGCGAGCACGAACTCATACGCTTCATGCTACTACCGTTTATTCATACTGTGGAATCGTGTACGCTTCCGAAAGTAAGAATCAGAAACCGAACGTTGATCTCCAAACGTAGTTTCTTCGAGCGGACATATACTATATGATCAAAAGTATCCGGACACCTGGCTGCAAATGACTTACAACATCGTGGCGTTCTCCATCGGTAATACTGGAATTCAGTATGGTGGTAGCCCACCCTTAGCCTTGATGACAGCTTCCACTCTCGCAGGCATACGTTCAACCTGGTGCTGGAAGGTTTCTTGGAGAATGGCAGCCCATTCCTCACGGAGTGCTGCACTGAGCACAGGTATCGATGTCGGTCGGTGAGGCCCGACACGAAATCGGCGTTCCAAAACATACCGAAGGTGTTCTGTAGGATTCAGGTCAGGACTCTACGCAGGCCAGCCCATTACAGGGATGTTACTGTCGTGTAATCACTCCGTCTCAGGCGTGCATCATGAACCAGTGGTCGATCGTATTGAATGATGCAGTCGCCATCCCCGAATTGCTCTTCAACAGTGGGAAGCAAGAAAGTGCCACGTAAAACAACAAGGGTTGTTCACTCCATGAAAAGCTCGGCTACACCCTAACACCACCGCCTCCGAATTTTACTGTTGTCGCTACACATGTTGGCAGATGACGTTCAAGGGGAATTGGCAATACCCACACCTTGACATCGGGTCGCCACATTGTGTAAAGTGATTCGTCACCCCACAACATTTTTTCCACTGTTCAATCGTCCAGTGTTTACGCTCCTTACACGAAGCGTCGTTTGGCATTTACTGGCGTGAAGTGTGCCTTACGAGCAGCCACTCGACCATGAAATCCAAGTATTCTCGCCTCCCGCCTAACTGTCATAGTACTTGCAGTGGATCCGGATGATGTGATGGTCTGGACAGATGTCTGTCTATTACAAATTACGACCCTCTTCAACTGCCGGCCGTCTCAGTCAACAGACGAGGTCGGGCTGTACGTTTCTGTGCTGTACATGTCCCTTCACGTTTCCACTTCACTACCACATCGGAAACAATAGACCTAGAGATGTTTAGGAGTGTGGAAGCCTCGCGTACAATCGTATGACACAAGTGACACACAGTCAGCTGACCACGTTCGAAGACCGTGAGTACTGCGGAGCGCCCCATTCTGCTCCCTCACGATGTCGACTACTGAGGCCACTGATATGGAGCACCTGGCAGTAGGTGGCCGCACAATGCACATAATATGAAAATCGTATTTTTAGGGGGGGTGTCCGGATACTTTCGATCACATGGTGTATCATGGTAATTGAGACCTCAGAGTCTACGTTTACGTAAACTTTAATAGAACAGATTAGTAACACTCTTTGCAGTGTTGTTATCTAACATTTCCAAAAGTTTCAATTATTTTCGTTAGCCTCTGTCTTCACTACATAGAGAGCCCCAGTCAGATGAGTGTGACCGCTGCCTGTGTTCGACGTCAATATGGAATAACGACACACAGACGCTAGATGGCTATACTAGCAATGGAGGGTATATAAAGAGTGTCGGTGGGATGAGGAAAACAGTGTAGTCGAGGAGAAACGGAGCGATTTATCTGACGTCCAGAAGGACATGATCATTGAGCCAAGGGTGGAAGGATATCCGCAACGGCTATGTTTGCAAATTGTTCACGTGTCGCCATGGTTAAGATGTATAATGCATTGCAAAATGTTGTTATCCGAAATCAGTGCCAAGGCAACAATGTGTACCACGGGCCTAGATGACAGATGTGGACGACGGCTGTGGACATGTGTACGGACGAAGAGACGGGCAAATGTTGCTGACCATCCAAATGAACCGAGGGGATACCAACGATATCTCTTCGAGACTGTTTAACGAACGTTGCTGCGTATGGATCTCGGTAGCGGGCTAAATGCACGTATACTAACCGCTCTTCATCCGCGATGTAGTCTGGAATTTTCACTCCAGTACTGCAGCTAGACGTCCACTGAGCGGCAGTAGGTGGGTTTTAGCAGATGACTCACGTTTTATGCCCCATCGGATGGTTTGCCTTCCAACGGCACCATGGCATCTACCAGCAGGACAATGCAACATGTCACACAGGTTGCAGTGGCTGTGCATTGCTGAAATCGAAGAGCACCAAGATGAGTTTACCGTACTCCCTGGTCATGAATCTCGTCGGATATAAAAACAATGGAGAATCTGTGGGACCACCTCGATCGGGCTGTCCACACCTTGGATCCTCAACCAAAAAGTTAGCCCAGATGGCCACGGGACTGGAGTCGGCATGGCTTCACATACCTGCCAGTATCTCCCAGAACCTCATTGACATTCTTCCTTCTTGTCTCGCGCTGTAAAATGTGGTTATTCACGCTTTTCACAAGTTGTCACATTAATGTGACTGCACATCGTACGAGGGTCACTCCAAAAGGAATGCACACTATTTTTTTTTAAATCCATCTTTTATTCTACATGTTTGACAATCTTACAGTGTGTAGATACATCCTTTAGGAACAATATTTTCATTTCTCCACATAATTTCCATCCCTCTCAACTGCCTTAAGCCATCTTGGAACCAGCGCCTGTATACCCGCACAGTAAAATTCTGGACCAACCTGTTGGAGCCACTGTTTGACAGTGTGCACAAGGGAGTCATCATCTTCAAACCTTTTTCCATGAAGAGAGTCTTTCAGTTTCCCAAAGAGATGATAGTCACATGGAGCCAGGTCAGGACTGCAAGTCGGGTGTTTCAGTGTTATTCATCCGAGTATTGTGATCGCTTCCATGGTTTTTTGACAGACTTGTGGCCATGTATTGTCGTGCAACAGCAGAACATCCTGCTTTTGCCAATGTGGTCGAACACGACTCAGTCGAGTTTGAAGTTTCTTCAATATCGTCACATATGCTCAGAATTTATTGTGGTTCCACATGGGATGATGTCCACAAGCTAGAGTTCTTCGGAATTGAAAAACACCGTAGCCATAACTTTTCCAGCAGAAGGTGTGGTTTTGAATTTTTTTTTCTTCGGTGACTTTGCATGATGTCTCTCCATTCATTGCCTCTTCGTCTCTGGTGAAAAATGATGGAGCCATGTTTTATCACCTGTCACAATTCTTCCAAGAAATTCATCTTCACCGTTCTCATACTATTCCAAAAGTTCGCTGCATACCGTTTTTCTTTTCTTTTTTTTTTTTGTGAGCCACTGTCGACATCCTGGGAACCCACCTGGCAAAAACCTTTTTTACCGCCAACACTTTCAGTATTTTGCAAACACTTCCTTCCCCTATTCCAACGTAGCGTGACAATTCGTTCACTGTGATGCGTCTGTCAGCAGTCACCAAGTCGTTAACTCTCTGCACATTGTCTGGAGTGCGTGCAGTACGAGGCTTGCCGCTGCAAGGACAATCCTCAATATTACCGTGCCCGCTTTCATCACGTAACCTTTTTTCCAACCGACTAACTGTACTGCGATCGGCAGCAGCATCTCCCTACACCTTGTTAAACCTCTTGTGGATGTTTCCCACCGTCTCGTTTTCACGGCACAGGAATTCTATGACAGCATGTTGCTTCTGACGAACGTCAAGTGTAGCAGCCATCTTGAAGACATGCTATGACGGCGCCACTCACGGGAACAGGTTGAACTAAGTTTGAAAACAAGTGGAAAGGATGTATCTACACATTGTAAGACATTCACACACGCAGAATGAAAACTGTATTTTTACAAAAATAGTGTTAATTTCTTTTGGAGTGTCCCTCGTATATTTGTATGTTTGTTTATTGAGTGAGTCTCGAATATTTGTTCACAATCTTATCCTCATATTCCAAATCAGTGATTCTACTGTCAACAAAATTTTTCGTCGTGCGTGACAGCATTGTCAGCATGTAAAATTCCACAACAGTTCAGTCATGTTGTAAACAGTCTTCCACAGTGTGTTGTGCTAACCGCTAAATGAGAAAAACGGCAAGGAGAACAGCTTCCTGCACTAGTGTTGATAGGTGTCATTTGAGTATTAATCCATTTAAAATAATGTCATATCTTTACTCTCAAGTTGATACATAAGAGGGAGCAGCGATCTTGCAAGCTGTATCGCGGGGTAGATTATCATCTTTGACGTTAGCGTAGGCGCAGTGGCAGATAGTTGTTAACTATGTTAGCAGTGAGGAAGCAGTTGTAATGTTATGTTTCAAATGTGAAGTCTCAATTTATCGATGTGTTTAATTAGGATGATTATGTAATTTTAACTGATCTGAGGAGGAGGAAATGTAATGGGGTCTTTTATTTGCGTGAAGAGGAATTATAAGGTAACTACATTGAAATGACTCATTTATTATTGCCGCGCTATTTTTCACCGTCCTTTCTCTTACAATTTTTAGTTCTCGGATCTGTGGTCAGTTTTGCAAAACTAATTATAGTAGGTTTTATGTCAAAATTCATTATACAGGCTGTTTGTACTGTTCAGAATTCTTGCAGTCAGATTATTCGCTTTACCATTATATTTCAAAAGTAGAAAAGGGACCAAGTGAGTTCTGAGAATGCTTGTACTGGCAACTGATGGCTTACTACCTCCCCCCCGAGCAGATGCAACGAACAAAAGCGGACAAAATGAGACTAAAATAAAACCAGAGAACTAATTGCATCTGTCGAGTATCTCTGTGTAGATACAGTAATTTGCAGCTTTAGCGTAGTGGCGCACAAGACGGAGCAGTACTGCAACGCGTTATCTAGATTTGCGCAGAATAGAGGTAAAGACAATGTTTTTTGTTCAATCAGGGCCATCATATGTCATTCAGAAGCATTTAGATTTTTCTGCGTTGTGTATCAGTTTTATTTCTGGGATCTGGGATCACTTTTGAAAAACTAATTATAGTAGGTTTTATGTCAAAGTTCATTATACAGGCTGTTTATACTGTTCAGAATTCTTGCAGTCAGATTTTTCACTTCACCAGTATTAAATGCTTGCCTTGTCATTACCACAGTTGAAATTTCTATTACGATTTAGCATAGCGCAAGTTATTAAAACACAGTAAGTCAGTCATATTTTTAATAATTAACGATTTAGCATAGCGCCAGTTATTAAAACACAGTAAGTCAGTCATATTTTTAATAATTAGAAAGAACTTTCAGTGTATTAGAGCTAGAGATGGGCAAACTGAAACACGTAACTGTTTCGAGACAAATGAAACGGTACAATGTAATGTTTCGATACGCTGTTTCGAAACAGTGAAACAGTTTGTGTTTTGTAATCTAATAAACCCACACATTTTATCATCTTGAATGTCTACTGTATAAGTATGTCCATATAAACAGAAATGAGGTGCGAGAGCGCTAATCGTGTCGCAGAAAGTATGAAACTATCACTTAGGCGTCTTGGCAGCTTCGTATTTCCTGCAGCAAATGCGCTGCTTTCGTGTCGTGTGACTTTCATACTTTTCAATTGGCTGAGGAAAGCCATAGCTGAAGACAGAAGAACCACCACGAATGGAACTGGAGGTGGGAGCAAACTGCAGAAACAACGGATATGCTTCTGGGATTCCCACATTCCGTTAGTATGGGTAATATACACATCCTGCTAATTTTCAAACACACAAAGGGAATCATTGTGGGTAATAGGCACAGTGACTATAGACTCACAAATAACGCTAAATAATTCGAATAAATATATAACAGAAAAAAATTTTGTCTTTCAGGGTGTTTCGAACCGTTCATGCTTCCCAGCCCTTCCCGTTCACCATTACACTATCAGTGATACGTCAAACAGATTGCTTGCAATTATACATACATCAAATTTATGTATATGTCTAATAACTGTCACTCTACGCCTTTTCTTATTCAAAATGTTGTAGGGTTACTTGCGTTTCATAATGTGATTACTGCCCATGAACAGAGAAGCGTATGTTATAAAAAATTCTAATTTAAATGAATGATTTTTACATATTTATTATTTTGAATGTGAATAGTATGCGTTGTTCTATTGTTTGGTTAGTGTTTATAAAGCAGATGTTACGCCATGTCGTAATAGGACAGTCAGCTAGAAACGAAGCTGTATTTTCGGATATCTTAAGCTGTGATATTGCTTGTCAAAAAGATTTCGACACTCTTGAAAGTGTTTCATGAAGTGTTATGTTGTGTTTCAGTACCTGTGCCGAGCCCGAATCTCGTCCGACACAGAGCGGAATGAAACATCATTGTTTCGATACAATTAGTCCATTCCAAGCACAAGTGGACTGAAACAGCCTTATTTTGAAACAACGATACAGTTTCTGTGTCTGGTTTCAGATAGAATCTGGTCCGGTCGTCCGAGACAGGGGCGAAATGAAACACCACTGTTTCGAAACAGTGAACCACTGCCGTTCCGAAACACTGAAACAGTTCCACGTATCGATACACTGTATCGAAATATAGAAACAGTGGCCAAGTCTAATTAGAACTCAAGTTTTTTCTCATTTAGCACTAAGCAAGATATCCTGAGGAAGGTCGTTTGTAACAGTGGTCGAAACGTGCGAATTTTGGGATATTGACAGTGCGATCACATACCCAGAAAAATTTCATTAATAGAGGATTCCCAGTTGAATGTTTTATTTATCCCTGCGCTGAAAACTTTCAGTTCAACATATCTTTGTTCAGACATACGTTTGGTTTGTTGTAACTGACGTCAGGACTCCATCGATGAGGCGTCATTAAGGTCACGCCGATTCCTTTTGAGTTTAACGAGTGCTGTGGGAGGCATCGGTCGCGTTACGGAAGCACCGTAGCGAATCCCTCGGGCGTACGTGGGAAATCTCGATAACAGCGCCCGGATATTGAGCGAAGCTCCTCTAACGTGCGAGCGCTCGTGTCGAAGCGCCGTACAGCTAAACTGCTCCTGGAAGCACCTCCCGCATACAGCGAGCCGATAAACAGAGATATACACTCACGCGCTCACAGTTCCAGCAGTCTTCGGTTGGAAACCGAACCGCCTCGCTACAGAGACACTAAACAACAAAGCTATCCAGTAAAAGTACTGTACCCGCAGATATACCTTCCCGTTTAAATTCACCTACCATGATATACGTATACTCCCTTTTTCCTAGAGCCTTCCATCAAAACACCCAAGAAAAGTTTAAATTCTGTTGCCTATGGTGACAACAAACGTGCAGGAATTTAAGCACAGATCTAAGACTGTTGATGGCAACGACCTTCCCCAATCATTTCTGCACTCTTAGACTCCATAGTTTCATGTTACTGTCAATAACGATTTACTTCAAAATGAATGCATAAGTAGTGAATAATAACTTCGTAATTTAATAGCTGGATGTTTTTTGCGTGACATATTTTTTTTTCTTTTTTATTACAAATTAATGTACTGTGTGCCATCCCAATCTGAAAGATTTTTCATGACCAAAAGCACAACGACCAACTGTTCTTCATTGTGGTAAGACACCGACAACCTAATCATCGTAGTACACGACCCCATCACCCAACATAAACATTTCTGATGCCTTTTATCACCACCAGATATTGTTTAATATTTCTTATTACAGTCTCAGTTTCAAATAGAGACACTTTATAAGAACTAGCTATCTATCACACTTAAAGGTCATCTTAAGAACTAATTAACAACTATGCTTGATGCCACGGAATGTTGTCACAAATGTCCTCTAGTGCTGTTCTTTTTATGCTGCAACTTATG
This sequence comes from Schistocerca americana, assembly GCF_021461395.2. Taxonomy (NCBI): domain Eukaryota; kingdom Metazoa; phylum Arthropoda; class Insecta; order Orthoptera; family Acrididae; genus Schistocerca; species Schistocerca americana. The sequence continues at coordinate 189,756,585 of NC_060122.1, read as the reverse complement.
ATTATACCCTTTTCTAAAGAATTTTCACTTCTAACACCTCATGATTAATCAGATCAGTAGATGCTCATTTAAACCAGTTGCCAAGTGTGTCCATACTGAGATAGCCACAATAAATATTTTAAAAAGGTAACGGTTGTGGAATCTCTCGCGACAGTTATGTCCTCTGTTATTAAGGCAGTTTTGAGTTGATATTCTTACTCAACGATAACATCTAATATCACAGTCTACGATGGCTCCACTGTCTTAAGAAATTATACATACACAAAAGAAATCAAATACAACCTTGACATCAAAATGTGTGGTGTTGAACATTAAAAAATCCAACAAAACAATTCTCACATCAAGTTAAATTTTGAAAAGAATCACTGTCTGTCTGAATATTGCAAGTGACCTTCACCCATATAGCTGATCCATGAATGATACCTGAAAGCAATTTCTACTACTAACAGAAGCTCCAGTAACTTCACAGTTTTCTGCTGTCTTCAAACGAAAACCATACATTCAAATCTGAGTACGACATCCAAAAAAATCATAGCCACACAATTTGAAGTTTGTTTTGTTTTCAATTTCTGGTGTCCCTCTGTCGTTTGATGACATTATATCTTATTGGCAGTTACCTCAGTTTCTTTTATTTTCGTTTATTTCATGCCTCTGTTATAAGAAGAGACGTTTTCGTCTATCAACGAGGAGCAAGCTGCTGATAGTTTTTATACTTCGTGATGAATCGTACTTATCCATTTCTTATTCGTCTGTGAACTGCAATAGAAATCTTTGTCAGACTTATTTTTCACTCTCACTGTGACCGACATATTCATCGTGAGAGAATTCAGCAACCTTATTGATATTTACAACCGGCCGCTGTGGCCGAGCGGCTCTAGGCGCTTCAGTCCGGAACCGCGCTGCTGCTACGGCCGCAGGTGCAAATCTTGCCTCGGGCATGGATGTGTGTGATGTATTTAGGTTAGTTAGGTTTAAGTAGTTCTAAGTCTAGGACACTGATGACCACAGGTATTAAGTGCCATAGTGCTTAGAGCCATTTGAACCATTTTTGACATTTACAAAATATTTATACAGCGTTTGCTTTCCATTGTCAGCTGTGTGTTTTTACTGTAAAAATATGCAACTGAGGGTGGAATGTAAACGATACACAATTTTACAAAATATATTTTGCATTTGTAATTTATTTTGGAGACACAGGGAAGACATTCTAAATCGACAACGTCCTAAAGCAGCAAATAAAAGTACACCAACTGCAGAATTTTTCTGGGATGACTGAAGAGCATGAACATTAATAGGAATCTCCAATCAAGAATGTAAGAAGTATTGTAAAATCCCTTAACAGTAAAATGGAATAGACAGACATATTGCTCTATAGTCTATACGAATTTACACTAAAGATTAATTCCCTTTGAAATAGCATGACAATATCGCAAATCAGAAATTTGAAAGTTTCACTGTAGGTATACACAGCTCTCATACTGCTCAGAAAAAGGTGAAAAGTATTTAGTACACTTACTTAGTAAAGGTAAACGTAACTGTTATGTTTTTTTTTTTGACATATATTTTTGGCTTTACAAATTATTCCTCTGTTAAGTGTAAGATTTTTTTACGGTGTTTAAATGTGAGAAGCTATTTTCCTTATGCTGAATGTTCAAGCATCAGTTTTCGTCACAATTCTGTACAATAAAATATATTTTAAGCAAACCTACGGAACAACTTCTCTGTAATCAGGTCCAGGAAGATTTACGTTTATCTTACTGTTTGACACCGGGATTGCTTTCCTGCGTTTGAACAACACCTTACGTCACATATAATACTTTTATGTCATTCACATAATGTTCCTAATGAAGATTTCAGTTGTTAGGAGATATAAATTTCCGAGTTGTTTGAATAATTGGTGGTAGGCTAAGATTTTTGCAATATTGTACTCTGCAGCGAGTAGTGTCTCAGATTTTGAAACTGAGGGCTCAGTTAACTGTGGCTACTAAGAAATTTAAGATATAGACTAACAATAACCATGTTTGTCATACCTTTTGATGCAACTTTTTGCAAATTACGATTGAAAAAGTGAGCCAAATGTAGATTTCAAACGTAAAATACGAGAAAGGTATCTTCGTTTGAAGCTTAGATGTCGCGAACAGGCTATAATCATTTACAAGATATTTACAGGAACTATGTAATGCGGTTGGCTTTATTTTCTCCGTGTAATTGCAGACTTGCATCTCCAATAAGTAAACGGTTTTGCGAATGCCAAACTAACTTACTCGCGAGACATCTTCGCTCCTTCTGACCGGTATAAATGCCTCTGTGTTGACTGGAATTTGAGTATTTTGAGGTTCTACTAAAATTTAACGGATGTGTGTGCGGGATGGAACTGAATTTTGGGCCTATCAGTTTCCCTTCTGCCACAGAGAGAAAACGTTATAAAATATTCGCTTGAAGATTTGGTAGATGTTTAGAGTTAATTACTTAAGCTCGATTAAGTAGAGAGCCTTATGGTCGTTGTAATCAATTTAAACCCAATAATCTGTAATAGGTGTTGAACATGAGTGTGAACCACACATATCATAATGTGGTATGAATATTTAATGTGTAATAAACATTAAAAAGTTAATCCTAAGAAATCACGTTACTTGAACCTTACATTTCACGAACAGCCAAGATTGTTGAGGCTGTGGCATAAGTATAGATAGAAATATGTGAACCACTGGATATGGAAGCAGATTATTTGTCGATTTCTTGATCATGAAACATTTACTGCATAATGCAGTGGCAATGTAATCTCCTCATTCACTACCAATAATTTCAGAACGCTAACAGGAGGTTAAAGATAGACCACTGCTACTCCTGACCGCCGTGTGATATCCAAGTCAGTGGAACGGTTCAGCTCTAAATATATAAGGTTTTTAGTATAGTCTGCCCTCACGAACGCTTGTGAAAATACACCTGTGGGACACAGGATATCTTTCCATTTACACAGTGCGATGGTCAAGAAATCCAGTAAAAAACTTGTTATGTCTGTCTAATCCCGTTACAATACACCCAACTATACTGCCGGAAAAAAAATCTAGTGCACGTGGAAAGCGACGTCGATTGATCCGGTGACGGTATATGTCACATGGGGAACAGTAGATGCACTGATAATTGTTTCGGCGTCGTCCGCCAACAGATAGCATAGTGGCATAACTACAAGAACATCTGTGACTACTTTTTGCGCGCTGTATGATAGAATACATTAGCTCCTGCACAGGCCTTATTCCAAATTGAGATTTTCACTCTGCAGCGGAGGGTGCGCTGATATGAAACTTCCTGGCAGATTAAAACTGTGTGCCGGACCGAGAATCGAACTCGGGACCTTTGCCTTTCGCGGGAAAGCGCTCTACCAACTGAGCTACCCAAGCAAGATTCACGCCCTCTCCTCACAGCTTCACTTCTGCCAGTATCTCGTCTCCTGCCTTCCAAACTTTACAGAAGCTCTCCTGCAATCCCTGCAGAACTAACACTCCTGAAAGAAAGGATACTGCGGAGACATGGCTTAGCCACAGCCTGGGGGATGTTTCCAGAATGAGATTTTCACTCTGGAGCGGAGTGTGCGCTGATATGAAACTTTCTGGCAGAGTGAAAATCGATTCATCCAGGTCTAAGTGTTAATTTTTCATTTTCTAATCAGAGGCTGCATATCTATCATTTTCATTTTACTGTGCTTTCTCAACAATAGCTACTGTAATCGCTGTGTAAGGAGTAGTGCGCCAAATACCATTTCACTAGGTATAAAATTAGAAAATGAAAAAGTTAGATCTAGACTGCAAATCGAACCCTCGATCTGTAGTAACGTAAAGCGAAACTCTACTCACAGTACTACATGGACAGGACCGCTACTCTGCCTTAAATGAAGATACTTGGCCGACAGGAGATCACTGTTTTTAAATTTTGTTGCAGATCTTTTTTATATTTTTAGTGTGTAACAGTTCGCCTTATGGTGTCCGAGTGCGAGAATTTTCGTTCACCCTACACGTAAGGGGTGATCAAAAACTTTTCGTTTGAGATGTTGCTGCAGCGTCTCTGCTAGATATCGCGACTCCGAAACGGGTGTATAAGCACCGACTTATGCAAGGGATTAGTGTGGAATTCCTGTGGTTCCGATGTGTGCGTTACCATGGAAGTTATTCCCAAATGTCGTAACAGATGTCCTATCATCCTATCCCTTCTTCTTGTTAATGTATCCCACATATTCCTCTCCTCTCTGATAGCACCACATCTCAAATGCTTTCATTCCCTTCTATTCCGGTTTTCCCTCAATCCATCTTTCACAACCATACAATTCTTACTGGTCCTACAATCCTGAATTGTCGCCATAAGAATATCACGGCATCGGACGCTTAAAAAATGTGTTGAGGAATCGAGGGTTCCTGCCCGACACCAATGTGGATCAAGTGTTTACGAGCATCTTTACCCAAGAGTGCATGGTGTTTTACCAAACAGGTATGTTGGATTGTTGAGATGATTGCCTCGACGATCACGGCAATTTTGCCTGAGGGGCATACCGATTCTGAACTATACCGCCTTCGAATGGAAACTTCTTGATCGCTCCTCATACAAAAATTTGTGTTCGGAATATGAGAAACATAATCTTACGAAGTTGGTGATCAGTGGTTAAAATAGCTTCAATTATTTAACAGTGTATCCGGTGCTTCATTCCAGGAGGATTTCATATCGAAGCACAGGTTGGCTTTAAACAGAAACTAGCATCACTATTTGATGGATTTTATACACTCTTCCACGTTAGTCCTTTTCAAATAGTTAGAGCATAAGCTATTTGTGGCATCTAAAACACAGTTAGTTTTGACAGTCGTAGAATCTGTTCTTTTATTTCTTACGTGTGAGGAAAATATATACATTGGTCACAGTGTTTGCAGAGAATCGAATATTCTTCCTCTTCTGACACTCCTCTCTCATAATTTCTGGCGCGTAGATTTTACACTGCATTCGGCAAATCTGCTGGCTGACTGAGAAGTTACTACTGCCAAAAGAGCAGATGAGTTTTTTCTACTGATGAAACTGTCAGAATGAGTTTCAGGACTTTACAGACATGTGTGATGACGAAGTGCTGAGCTAGGCCAATTACACATAAAACCAACCCTCAATTTAAGAGCTTCAACTTGCTTCATACATACATCCTGAAGGCCTTAGAACTATATTGGTTATCAAGGAGGAAATGGGCACAATTTACTGACTTATTTCTTTTCGCCGTAGTGCTATCCTAAAGGTACAACAGTGTGATAACGAGAGCAGTGCGCTTTTTCTTGTCAGAGAATACCTGTAAACTACAACGATACGAGTTGAAAAATTTTGTACTTTTAAAAATCCCTGCCCAAGTAATACGCTATGTCACCCTGGCGATGGACATATATAGGTTTACCCGAAATCTGAAATATACTCTTTAGGTCGCTGCAATCAAAAGGAAGGAACATTAGTGTTCCATGTCTCTTGGACAAGTAAGCCATTTGAGAAGCAACACAAGCTTCAATTTGGAAGGACGTAGACAGCTGTCACCTTTGTGTAAAGGAAACTTGTTAAAATTTGCCTTCAGTTAGTAGAATCTTGGTGTTCTGACCGATCGATATGTGCTTTATGCAATATGACACTTTGCACAGTACTTTAGTATGAAAACACCTAAAAGCCAGCCACCAAAATACATACACTGTCGCAAAAAAAAAATAGACCTCGAAAGACGACGTAGATTTGGATCCAGTGAGAGCATATGCCACCTGGGGGATAGCAAATACACGGATAATGGTTACAACGTCGTCTGCCAACACACAGCAAGGTGACATAGCTTCCATCGCGCTATCTGAGTCTATCCTTTTATAGGGTACGCTCATAGTCAGAAGGTTTGTGAGCTGCCAACGTGTGAAGCAAGTAGGCAAGCACACAACGGAGATGCACTCGTACTTCCTACAGCCAACTGAGCGAGTGTGGAAGTGATCAAATTGTGGTCTTCCGAGTCCCAGGATGGTTCTTTCGGAGAACTGGCACATAAGTTGGACGTAATGCGTCAGTTCTGCAATGATACTGCTATCAGTGGTCATGTGAACTCTCGCACCTCCATAGACGAGGTTCGAGGTTCTGAACGTCCACGCAGCACAATCGCTCGTCAGGATCGTTGTATTGTAAGGGCAGCAGTGGCAGATCGTACAGTTACCGCAGCTCAGATGGGAGAGCTTGTTAGCACATACTTGTCAACACTAACAGTTGTGAACGGGTTATTAAAAGTGGGACTACAGGCATGCACAGCTCTGGCCCACCATCCACTCATGCCACAGCATCGACGTGCATGGCTCGGCTGGTGCCGTGAGAGGATCACTTGGGAGATGGAATGGTGTGCCGTGGTCTTCAGCGGTTAAAGCAAATTCGTTTGCACGTGTTCCATCGACCTGGTCAGCAGTGTCTCCCAGATCGCATTCGTCCTAGACACAATGGCCCTGTCCTTATGGTATATTGTGCATTAAGCTATAACTCTCTTGCACCTTTGATGTTTCTAGAGGGGACACCAACCAGCGCCCGGTACATGCAGAATGTTGTTAGACCCGTTTTTCGCCGTTCTTGCAACAGAAAGTTGGTTTGTTGTTCCAACGGTATAATGCTCGCCCATACCCTGCCTGTGAACCTCAACATTCTCTGCATGACGCGCAGCAGCGTCAATGGCCAGCATCATCCCTGCACTTGTCTCCAATTGAGCACGTGTCGGATATGATGAAACGAGAAGTGACTCGTGCGTCTCATCAACCAACAACTCTTACAGAACTACGTGAACAGTTCCAGCAGGTGGGGAATAACATATCCCAGAAGAGTATTACTCATCTATACAATAGATTAGATGTCAGAGTCAGTCCTTGAATTGCCGCCCGTGAAGGCTTCAGCACTTACTAACATGGGTGTTTCAGCATCGGTCAATCCTGGTATCTCAGAACACGCTGGGATGTTGATCTGCTAATCTAATCATTTCATGTACTCTACGTGCACCTTTGCAGTAATAAATCTTGAGTGAATTTTAAGCCTCTAAAGGGCCGCATTTTTATGTTTTTTCAGCAGTGTACTTCGTACTACCATGGATGTAATTGAAGACTTCCTTGACAATGAAATTGCCGTACAGCAATACATTATGTGTTTCGTTCCTGCCTGTTTGATGAAGACATGTGAATACCTTGCTTAAAGAAGACTTGAGATCATATTGTACGAAAGAGACTGAACAACGTACGTCGCCAAACTTTCAGTTCTGTAAGACGATTGATGTTTGGGCATGCGAGTTCACTATTACCACACTTAGAGAAAATGCCATGGACTGGTTCCCAAATGATTACTCAGAGTATCATGCAGTGAGAACAGTTAACAATATTGATTTCCGTCCTTCTGATGGGACCACTGGGATGCACATAAGTAGCTCTTGTAACTCACGAAGTTTCACTGCGTCACATTCTCTTTCTCCATGTTATAACTGCAGTAACACCATGTCAGTGTACCGCTCTAATATACATTACTATTATTCACAAAATACATATTTATTCTGAACATACCTTAGATATTGAAACTTATAGGCAAAGTCAAAACATGTGCATTAGGATGTTGTCAGATAAAGCACTGAGATTCTCCTGCATTGCCTGTACTGTGCTTTACGTGAACTCGGTTATACTTTGTGAAGCATACTTCTAAGCACACATGGAGACATGCACTGATCATGTGGCCAATTTAGAGACGTACGTAGATCTTATGTAGTGTGTGAGGTATTTGACATGCGTAAGTCCTAGTGGCATGTTAGTGCACGATGCAGCCTTGTGTAAAGTTTACAGATTATAGAACAGCTGGTGTGTAATATGAAACTGTTGAAATAAAATTTTCAGTATCCGGAGGTGGAGCACTAGAATTATGAGCTGCTTCTGCTCAGATTGACGACTTTCGATGTGTAAAGCATCCTCCGTTGCAGTTTACAGAGAACCAGTGCTACACTCATTTATAAGGGTGCATCTGATATACATGTAATACTTGTCACGCAGCGACAATGGTTTTCACCATCTACAGCTCCCTCTGTTACCATGAAAGTTATCTGATGATGCCTTAACATGAGTCCAATCATCAGGTCCGTTCCCCTTGTCAGTGTTCTCCATATCTTCCTTTCATCGCCGATTCTGCGAAAAACCTCCTCATTCCTCAACTTATCACTCCACCTCTTAGAACCACCATTCAAATTCTCCGATTCTCTTCCTTTCTGGTATTCCCACAGTCCATCTTTCACAACCATACAATGCTGTGCTCTACAAACCTGTGTTTTTAGAAATCTCTTCCTAAAATTAAGGTTTGTATTTGACACTAGTAGATTTCTCTTGGCCAGCAATGTCCTTCTTGCTAAAGCTAATCTATTCTTTATGTTTTCCTTGGTCCATCGGTCATTGGATATTTTGCTGACTAGGTAGCAGAATTCCTTAACTTCATCCACTTGGTTCTCACAAAACCTGATGTTAGGTTTCTGACTTCTCTCTTCTGTTATTTCTCATTACTTTCGTCTTTCTTCGATTTACAGTTAATCCATATTCTGAACTCATTAGACTGTTCATTATATTCAGCAGACCCTGTTATTTTTCTTCTCTTTCACTGAGAATAGCAATGTCATCACCGAATCTTATCACTGATATAATTCTACCTTGAATTTTAGTTCAACTCTTGAATCTTCCTTCAATTTTCGTCATAGATTCTTCGATGTATAGACTGAACAGCAGTGGCAAAAGACTACATCCCCGTCTTACACCCATTTTAATTGGAGCACTTCATCCTTGGTCATCCACTCTTATTGTTCTCTTTTGGCTCTTGCACATATTGTATGTTACCCGTCTTTCCCTGTAGCTTACCCCTATTTTTCACAGAATTTCGAACATCTTATACCAGTTGACATTGTCAAAAGTATTTTTTAGGTTCACAAATCCTATGAACCTGTCTTGATTTTTCTTCAGCCTTGCTGCCATTGTCAACTGCAACGTCAGAACTCCCTCTCTGGTGCCTGTACCTTTCCCAAAGCCAAAGTGATCGTCATCTAACACATCCACAATTTTATTTTCCATCCTTCTGTATATTGTTCTTGTCAGTGACTTCGATGCATGAGCTATTAAGTTGTCTGTGCGATAAATCTCCACTTTTAAGCTCTTGCAATCTTCGGAATTGTGTGGATGATGTTTCTATGAAAGTCAGATGCTATATCGCCAAACTCATTTATTCTACACACCAACGTGAATAGTAGTTTTGTTGCGACTTCCCCCAATGATTATAGAAATTCTGATGGAATGTTATCGATTCCTTCTGCATTTTTTTGATTTTGTCTTCCAAAGCTTTTTTAAATTCTGATACTAATACTGGTTCCCTTATCTCTTCTACATCGACTGCTATTTCTTCTTCTATCACGTCATTAGATACGATATCCTCTCCTTCCCATAGAGGACTTCCGTGCACTGTTTCCACTTATGCTCTCTTTCCACCTATCCGCTGTGTCTTCTGCAATGAACAGTCGGATTCCCATTCCAACGTTAATGTTCCGCCCTTGCTTTCAGTTTCACCGAAAGTTGTTTCGACTTTACTGTATGCAGAGGCAGTACTTCCGGCTTTCATTTCTATTTCGAGTTTGCACATGTTTGGTGTAGCCATTTCGTCTCAGCTTCCCTTCACTTACCGTTTATTTCATTCCAAGTGACTTGCACTTCTGCGTTCCTGAATTTCCTTGAACATTAATGGTACTCCCTCCTCTCATCGATCAACTGAAGTATTTCATCTGTTATCCATATTCCAAAATCTGTGGGAGCCCATTTCAAAGGTGTCCCTTCCTCTTCAACTGAACTGCTTGCTCAGCAATTCCTTATCGCAGTATCTATGACGTCACAGGTCTTCCGTGATTTCCTTATAGCGCTTCAGGCAAATGTGGGGATAATTTCTTTCAAAGGGACGTTAAACACTAACCTCCTCCTCCACCTCCTCTTCCTTCTTCTCCTCCACCTTATTCAGGAAACGGTCTTGTCAAAGAGGGCGGAGGAGAGGACGGAGGTTAAGGACACTGTCTTACCCTTGAGGTGGGAAACTACCCATAAAGGCGCAAGTATCAAGAATGACCAACGGCACGAGTATGCAGAAGGCAATGGAAACCACTACATTAAACACATAAGGTGTATTCACCGGACATGTGCCCTGTAATTGAAGAAGTGTCATGATGATCTATCCACTGGCTAAAGATTCCTGATTAGACCCCATTCGGATCTCCAGGAGGGAACTGCCAAGGAGATGGTGACCGTAAGAAAAAGACTGAATAATCAACGAAAGGATATCGTTCTACGAGTCGGTGAATGGAATATCAGAAGTTTAAACGTAGTGTGAAAGCTATAAAATCTGAAAAGGACTGGGGGACTAAAATGTGGTAGTAGGGAAAGAAGTAGGAGAAAGGGTTACGGGAGAATAAGGGTTTTGTATTAGGAATAAGAGAGGATCGATATTAATTAAGTTCTGAAATATATTTCAGGGCGTGCCCAAGATCAAAATGTTCAAATGCGTGTGAATTCGTAAGGGACCAAACTGCTGAGGTCATCGGTCCCTAGACTTATACACTACTTGAACTATCTTATGCTAAGAACAACACACAAACACACACACATGCCTTATGGGGGATTTGAATCTCCAGTGTGGAGGGGGCGGGGGCGGTGCGCCGGGCGCCCAGTTGAAGACATTACGCCTCAACGCCTGAAACAGCGCAACCACTCCGCGCGGCCTTTCCAGGAGTAGATATAGACCCAGATCACAAGTTGTTAGTGATGAATAGTAGGCTGAAGTTTAAGAGATTAATCACGAAGGGTTAATGCGAACGAAGGTACCTTAGGTAAGTGAACAAGTTAACAAGCTAACTCCAGTTCACTAGTTTATCTTGAATGCTGCGAAAGACTGTTATTGTAAGTGAATCTCAATACGATGTAGAGTGAAATCAAGTTATAAATCAATTTGTGAATGTGTGAACACAACTGTTTGGAGCAAAGCTTTATGTCACTTGATGTGCAAGTACGAAAGGTTTCAGATGTTTCATGTCTTTAGTCATAATCATTATCATCATATCATAATCATCATCGTTTACACTCATGGATTAGGTTTGAGGAACATGTTCCGGCTTCGGATTCTTGGTTCCGATCTTTTGGCTGGCCTACGTCTCATATCACTTTGGGTGTATATTTCAAAACTTTTTTTTAGAATGTCAGCGTAGTTGTATTCTGTTTCCATGTTGCTTCCACGTCTACTTATTTGTCTACGTTAACTACGTTAATGCAAATATTTTAACATTATTTCTAAACTCTATTTTACATTTCTTAATTTGTCTCGGAACTTCTATTTCTGACGTCACTATTCATGCATTGGTTATTCGGTAGCTATATGTCAGACCTATGAGGTAGCAATGGAACAGCTACTGTTTTAGAGACTTTCGGTTGCGTTTCTTTAGTTGCATTTTTGTTTAATGTTATTTTCACTATACGACAGACATCCTGAAGTTTCGTTCTTTGTACATTTTCCATGATAAAAAAACAAACGCCGCAGCCCAGGTAGTTAAAATGATCTACTTGCTCCATTATTTTGTTTTCTGTATCTATTCTTGATCGTATCTGTTGTTTTCCTCGGGATGCCACTATCATTATCTTTTCTATAGAGCTTTTGAAATTATAATTTCGACCGATTTAGTTTCATTTAAAAATTGTTCTTGGTATTCCGCTTCTGATGTGGTTCATCTTGCCCGGTCATCAGCATACATTTATGTTTTCCCATACTGGTCCTTAGGTAGGGCCGCCCGAAGTGGCCGTGCGGTTCTAGGCGCTGCAGGCTGGAACCGCGAGACCACTACGGTCGCAGGTTCGAATCCTGCCTCGGGCATGGATGTGTGTGATGTCCTTAGGTTAGTTAGGTTTAACTAGTTCTAAGTTCCAGGGGACTAATGACCTCAGAAGTTGAGTGCCATAGTGCTCAGAGCCATTTGAACCATTTGAACCTTAGGTAGATTTATTATCTATCTGACTTTAGTTTGCACATTTCACTTTCTAAAAATGTCATTTCCATGTAAACTGAATACAACTAAAGATAGACTGCAACCTTGTTTACTTTTTTGTTAGTTATAATACCAGTGCTACTTACACTGACGGAAAAATATCCAACACCAAAAAATAGTGAATGCAATGCAGTGAATTTCGGGAACGCACTTGTATGGGTAACATATTTAGGTGTTTAACATTGCGAGATCACAGCATAACCTAAGCACGTAGTGAACCACTGAAAATGTGAGGTGCTGGTACCTAAATAACCAGTGTAACCGCCAGAATGTTGAATACAGCACTGCAAATGTACATGTATTGTGTTCTGCGGGTGTCGGATTTTAGTCTGCGGCGTGTACTTCCATGCCTGCTGTACTTGGTCGGTCAAAACACGGTCTGTTAATGCTGTTTGAGGATGACGCTGGAGTTGTAGTCCCGATGATGTCCCATATGTGCTCGACTGAGACAGATCTGCTGAACGAGGAGATAAAGGTAACATGTCGAGACTCTGTCCAACAACTTGGGTTGCAGCAGCGGTATGTGAGCGAGCTTTGTGTTGTTGGTAAACATCCCGTGGAATACTGTTCATAAATGGCAGAGAAACTGGTCGAGTCACCATACTAATGTACACGTTTGCAGTCAAGATGTGTGGGATAACTAAGAAACTGCTCGTGCTATCATACGAAATCGCACCGAGCCGATAATTCCAGATGTAGGTCCTATGTGTTTAACAAGCAGGCAGGTTGGTTGCATACCCTCGGCTGGCCTCCTTTTAATCGACACATAGCCATCACTGGCACCGAGTGAGAACAACTTTCATCACAAAACACAAAGGTTTGCTTCGTTTCCTTCAACTAGCCCTCGATTGACACAACTACAGTCGCAAATGGCGATGTTTGTGGCTCAGTGAATGCACGCTACAGGGCATCTGGTTTGGATCTGTCCTTAAAGTAACCGACGTATAACTGTTTGTTGTGTCACTGTGGTGCCAACTTCTGGTCAGATTGCTGCTACAGTTGGAGGAGGACCCGCCAGAGCCATATGCATTACACGATGGGTTTTCCTCTAGGTGCTGCCACCTGTCCGTCTTGAGCGCAGCCCGGTCTTCCTGGAACCGTACATTCTCATGCTCAACGCTGCCAGCAGTCATGTGCAGTGTCTACATTCCTGCCTTGTCTTTCTGAAGTATCACAAGAGGAACATCGAGCTTCTCGTAGCCCTATCACACGACACCATTCAAATTCAGTAAGGTGTTGATAACGGCGTCTAAGTTACCTCAAAGTCAGTGTTGACTAATATCAACTCACCACGTCCCACGTCCAATCTCAAAGGTAACTAACCCTAACGATCGTTACCACACTTATTGGAAGGTAACCTCATTTGCTTCTAGCACCACTTTTATGTGACTGGGGTGAAATCTGAACAGACATTAGCTTTCAGATGTAGAAACACGCCTACTAACTTTAGTGTTTGTAGCACAACTCCTTCATGGTGCAGTGATTTTGTCCGTCAGTGCATTTTATTTACTCTTTATTGCAAATTTAGGTTCGTTCTATCACCTTTTAATGGATGATATCAAGTGTCGAAGAATACAGTTTTTTTTGGAATTTCAAGCCCAGTTTTTTCATGATTATATTTCCAATTGCTTGAACTACTTTCCCATTAATTTCACTCCTCTGTATCTTCACAGTGAATATCACTGTCGACAGTTGTTCATTTAAACCCACTCTTGTCTTCAGTTATAATTGTTTTGGCCATCGGTCTTAATCTTAGAATTAAAATTCATGTGTGTACTTTATATCAGCTATTGAAACACTTATTTCCCTACAGTTATAACAGTCTTTCTCCTTCCTTATGCTGAGTACACAACAGCCGCTGACCTGATGTCTGATATTTTCTCCCAAGATAAATTTAGGAAGCGAGTCTTAGAAACCTACTGTATTTTAATTACACGCTGTTAATTCCATCTACGCCAGCTGTCTTTCTGTTTTAAAGCTTCTTCTGACTCTGATGAAGTTAGAACGTCTACCCATTTCCCACGATAGTACATTGCTGCAGGTTCTGTTAAGTTTAGGTCATTTCCCATTGTTTGTAGTTGCTTGTCATAATCAAAGTACATCATTCCAGAAACCTCCGCATATCTCAGTCAGCTATTATGTGTGTATGCAGACTGAAGCGACGAATGAAAATTTGCACCAAGCCTGGAGTTGGAACCCAGGCCTCCTGCTCATTAGGCAGATGTGCTTACCACTAAGCCACCCTGGCACAGTGCGTTTTTTACAGCTGCGCCGGCAGCCCACCTGATATTCCAAAGTCGAACAGCATCGCAGAGGCTCTGTTCTCAACGTGTATGAAAACAGCACCTCAGCTTCGAACCGAAAGGGAGGATCCTGCCTGAAACCCAGGCATAGTGGCTTCAATCAAATGGAACTATACTGTTACAGAGGTCTTTTTAAGTCTGAAACATCTATAATGTATGTACGTACACTGAAGCGACGAATGATAATTTCTACCATGTTTGGGATTCGAACCCGGACCTGCTGCTCACTAGGGAGACACGCTCATCACTACGCGAACCTGGCACAGCGGCTTTGCACAACTGCACGGACCAAGATGGCTGAGGCGTGAATGGGTATTTGGATTGAAGAGGAAGGCGTGCTAGGGTGTCCGCGCAGCCGTGCAGAGCCACTGTGCTAGGGTGGTGAAGTGTTACGTGCGTCTGCCTAGCGAGCAGCACGCTCAAGCAGGATTGCTGGCGTTGGTGGAAATTTTCATCCGTCGTATCATTGTGCATATTTACATACGTCATAGGTTGTGATAATATTTAGTGTAAAAACCTTGATGGTTAGTGTTCCGCAGCTTTTAGATATTTATTTAAAGACGTCTTCTATGCACCATGAGCTGCATTACAGATGTTTTATAAAAACCGGTTTTCTGGTTTATAATCCATCAACAGTGGCTTCTGATACAGGGAAACAGACAACTGCATGTACGTCAATTTATACCAAATGATAACTGTCCATACATAGCAGTAATATGTCTACTTCCGTTATGCACTTCTGCAGCAACTGTAAAATCTTGAACAATGTGAGTATGAACTAAAAACGTGTACAAATAAATTATACTCTGACGAATTCCATGTGTTTACGAGAAAAAGTATAAGAAAGGTGTTAATGTTAGTACCAAAGCGAAACGACATTATTCTGTGCAAGGAGAAGCAGAATTCGGGGGTCATGTACCTTAAAAGAGAATACAAATTAACTTTACGTTCTTCATTTTTCATTTCGATTCTTTCTTTGCTATTCTTCTGAGCAGATCGATGGGGACTATGTACGTAGGTCTCTAAAAGAACTTGTTTAAGACATATGTATCAAATGTTTCATTTGTTATTATTTCACTATTAACGTAGATACACTCCTCTTCAAATATTTAAGCACAAATAATTGATAAAGGATAACTTGAGGTTTCACTTCCGAGTACCGCTGTGCTCAAATAATGAATTTGGCCCGCACTGCTCCATAGGTAATTAAAATGCAACGTATTGGGTGATATTTATCAGACTAAGATTTTCAATAGGCTTGTAGCTCTTTTGTCCTAAATATTGAGATCACATTAAAGATGTAACTGTTCAGACTAAGTAACGAGGGTCGTTATGACCTCTACCCAAGGCGTGGGTTGTAATGAGGTGGTGAGTCGATCCCTTTGAGATAGCAGAGAAACATCTTTGGAATATGTAACTATGCAGGCTTTCCTGGCCGTTGTCACGGAAGTTAAAATCTTCGGGGTTATTAGGCCGCGTCATGTTTCTTCTAAAAGGCGTTTCGACCCCTCTGCTGGGATCTTTCTCAGGATCTTCTGGTGTCCACTACTGCTAGAACACTCTAGCGGTAGTGGACATGAGAAGATCCTGAGGAAGATCCCAGCAGAGGGGTCGAAACGTCGATCATTTTAAAAGAAACATGACGCGGCCTAATAACCCAGAAGATTTTAACTTCATCTTTGGAAAACATCTCATTTGTTGAAACTTCCTGGCAGATTAAAACTGTGTGCCCGACCGAGACTCGAACTCGGGACCTTTGCCTTTCGCGGGCAAGTGCTCTACCATCTGAGCTACCGAAGCACGACTCACGCCTGGTCCTCACAGCTTTACTTCTGCCAGTATCTCGTTTGTTACTCGCAGTTCATCCGTCGTGTCGTTGCCTGTAGATGCCACCGTCAATTGGACGTAAACAACACGCGCCCACTCGAAGAAGGCGCTGCATCCCTCTGTAGCGTGCAGACTCCAATGATGCGGCAAGGCCGCAGAGCCGAGACAGGAAGTCTGCATCAACCGCACCGGTTAGAGGCTGTTAGCAGCACTCAGCGATACACTGGTAATCACTCTAGTGACGCCGTGCAGAAGTGGCAACTCCTAACAGTAGCAACAAGGTAATAGCCTACATAGGCGGTGGCAGTCGAGCGTCTGCACGTTCCCGGAGGGGAATCGGAGACCTGTAAGTAAGGCGGCGGACTATACAAGGCCCGCCTGGTTGAGACCGCCAAGTCCACAGCAATGGAGCCGGCGCCAGGGCCATGGCTAGCAGCGCCAGAGGCCGCAGACGGAGACTCGTTGAGCCATTTGAGCCCTAACGCGAATAAATAGGTGGCGCCACGCTCTCAGTAGTATTCAGCTTTAGCCAGAGGGAACGGCTGACAAGCCGCACCGACAATAGCGTCGGTCTCTTTTCAGTTCTGTGATCGGACTGTGAGGTTGGTCGAGTTGGAGAGCAGGGAACTGGATCGCGGTGTTGGCTCCAGTGACCTCATATTCTGAATCCATAGCTCGTTGCCGCAGTCCTTCCTGTCACACGCGAAGTGTATGACTGAAGCGAGTTGGAACATTCAGAGTGGGACCATCGGCAGGGAGTAACCGTCTTGACGTATACTGCCGTAGCAGCGTTTCTGTGGTTAGTAGCTAGGAGAGATGCAGTCCTACCACCGGGAGAACCCTGCTCTCACATGTCAACTTGCATTTTCTACCTGCTTACTACTGGTCATTAAAATTGCTACACCACGAAGATGACGTGCTACAGACGCGAAATTTACCCGACAGGAAGATGTTGCTATGATATGCAAATGATTAACTTTTCAGAGCATCCACAAAGGGTTGGCGCCGGTGGCGACACCTACAACGTGCTGACATGAGGAAAGTTTCCAATCGATTTCTCATACACAAACACCAGTTGACCGGCGTTGCCTCGTGAAATGGTGTTGTGGTGCCTCGTGTAAGGAGGAGAAATGCATACCATCACGTTTACGACATAGATAAAGGTCGGATTGTAGCCTATCGCGATTGCGCTTTATGGTGTCACGACATTGCTGCTCGCGTTGGTCGAGATCCAATGACTTTTAGCAGAATATCCAATCGGAGGGTTCAGGAGGGTATTACGGAACGCTGCGCTGGATCCCAACGGCCTCGCATCACTAACAGTCGAGATGACAGGCATCTTATCCGCATGGCTGTAACGGATCGTGCAGCCACGTCTCGATCCCTGAGTCAACAGATGGGGACATTTGCAAGACAACAACCATCTGCACGGACAGTACGACTATCAGCTCGGAGACCATGGCTGCGGTTGCCCTTGACGCTGCATCACAGACAGGAGCGCCTGCGAGGGTGTACTCAACGACGAACCTGGGTGCATGAATGGCAAAACGTAATTTTTTTCCGGATGAATCTAGATTCCGTTTACAGCATCATGATGGCCGCAACCGTGTTTGGCGACATCGCGGTGAACGCATATTTGAAGCGTTCATTCGTCATCGCCATACTGGCGTATCACCCGGCGTGATGGTATGGGTTGCCGTTAGTTACACGTCTCGGTCACCTCTTGTTCGCATTGACGGAACTTTGAACAGTGGATGTTACATTTCATATGTGTTACGACCCGTGGCTCTACCCTTCAGTCGGTCCCTGCGAAACCCTACATTTCAGCAGGATAATGCACGACCGCATGTTGCAGGTCCTGTACAGGCCTTTCTAGATACAGAAAATGTTCGACTGCTGCCCTGGCTAGCACATTCTCTCACCAATCGAAAACGTCTGATCCATGGTGGCCGAGCAACTGGCTCGTCACAATACACCAGTCACTACTCTTGATGAACTGTGGTATCGTGTTGAAGCTGCATTGGCAGCTGTACCTGTACAAGCCATCCACGCTCTGTTTGACACCATGTAAAGGGGTTTCAAGGCCGTTATTACGGCCAGAGGTGGTTGTTCTGGGTACTGATTTCTCAGGATCTATGCACCCAAATTTGGTGAAAGTGTAATCGCATGTCATTTGTCCAATGAATACCGGTTTATCATCTGCAATTCTTCTTGGTGTAGCAATTTTAATGGCCAGTAGTGTACGTTAGGCCATTTAGGAACTTTCGCTGTGATTAACGTCTTTGTGCCGCCCGTTGCGGTATTCGTACAACAAAGTTTGCTGTGCGACAAGTTCCTTCAGTCTCTTCTGTAATTTTAATAGACATTACTGTGTATTTATACCTCGTGTCAATGGCTGGAGCTCGTCTGACTTTCTGGGAAGGAGCAGCACGTTTTAGACAGTTAAATTTTGTATGGTGCAGCTCAGCCTCCCTTAGTATTTCCAGTTTTTGCAATTATTTTTTAAAGACCTGTCCCCTTTTTAATTTCGTGTTTCAAAAAGCAGTTCTGCATTGCACTTCCCGCCTGTGCTTCGTTTGAATGGGATGTCTGATCGGGGTAATTTGGGAGAGAAATTTGTGAATTAATTCTGCTCCCTTCTGGTGTGTTAACGGCTGCTGTCTGTTGCTTGGCACAGTAATTCGGGATGCCGTAAGCCCCAAACTGTTGTCTACACCACAAAGCAGGTTCGCGTGCAACGGGTATTGGCACTTACCTCACTTGTTAAAGAAGTTGATTTTTATAAAATCGTTAGCATTGCTGTTTCTTCAACGGCTGTTCGCTCATTATTTGTTTACTTTAGAGTATTCCCCCTTGGTATTCTTTTTCAGCTGCGAGTAGACTTGAATTTATTTACACCATTTGGATTCAAAACCAAGTAGAAAAATGGAAAAGAGCGTTTGCGTCATTGGCCGGGAGGCCTCTGACGAGGCCGGTCCGGTTGCTTTGGTGCCGGTCTTATTACATTCGACACCACATTGTGCGACCTGCGCGCTGGATGAGGATGACATGATGATGAAGACAACACAACAACCAGTCCCTGAGCGGAGAAAATCCCCGACCCAGCCGGGAATCGAACCCGGGCCCCTTAGGACTGCAGTCCGTCACGCTGACCATTCAGCTATCGGGGCGGACTAAACCAAGAGGAAGTGCTTTTTTAAAATTTGTTGTCAAGTGTTAAGGTTCCAATTCTTGTTTAAGCGCATATTAGTTCGTCAAATCTGGGGCAGTTCGACTTCAAATTTTTGTGTCTTTTCCTTTGTAGTATCTGATTTTGTTGGGCATTACCTTGAGGTGCGCGATTCACTCGCCGTTTCCAGTACACATGCTTCATTACAAATTACTGGGAGCTGGCTGGATTCAATTTAATTTTAACTGTTTCAGAAAAAAGAGATTTTCATGGTTAATGACAGAATCTAAAGTGTGAATTTGACCAGTTGTTGTCATAAGCACTTTAATGTTATTTTACGTCTGTGTTTTACAATGAGATGGTCTCTGTTCCTTGACCAAACTAGCACGTGGAGCATCCCCATAAAGTGGTAGCGTCTGATTTGAAACTTGTTCCGTTTGACTTCAGCTGACGTTTTTCACTGTCTGAAATTTGTGTGTGTCAGGAATTGTGTTAAACCCCTGTTTGCCAATTACCTCCATCCCCTAGGCAACGAAGAAGCAGGTGCGATTCACCACTTATACTCGTAGACGTATGCATAGGTAGACTAGTATATTATTGGACCGATTTAGGTCCCTCGTAGAGGCATGTGTCCAGCAGACTGCGATACCTTTGACTAGAATGAGGATTATTTGTACAGGCTTGGTATCCAACTACACCGGTTCTGATCACGTGAGCAATTGCATCTGGGACTCAGTTGTCAAGTAACTGCACCATCATACTTGCAGTCGCTTTGCTTTCCTGCTATGTCGCGGATATTTCCACTCTGGCTGCATCCTGCGATGCAGTAAACGCCTGACGTTGTACACTATGTGATCAAAACTATCCGGACACCACAAGAAACATACGTTTTTCATATTAGGTGCATTGTGCTGCCACCTACAGCCAGGTACTACGTATCAGCGACCTCAGTAGTCATTAGACATGGTGAGAGAGCTGAATGGGGCGCTGCGCGGAACTGACGGACATGGAACGTGGTCAGGTGATTGGGTGCCACTTATTTTCATACGCCTGTACACGGGATTTCCACACCCTAAACATGCCTAGGTCCACTGTTTCCGATGTGACAGTGAAGTGCAAACGTGAAGGGGAACGTATGGCACAAAAGCGTACTGGCCGAACTCGTCTGTTGACTGACGGAGACCGCCGACAGTTGAAAAGGGTCGTAATTTGCAATAGGCAGACATGTATCCAGACAATCACATAAGAATTCCGGACTGCATCGGGATCCACTTCAAGTACTATGACAGCTATGCGAGAGGTGAGAAAACTTGGATTTCATGGTCGAGCGGCTGCTCATAAGCCACACATCACGACGGTAAATGCAAAACGACGCCTAGCTTGGTGTAAGGAGAGTAAACATTCGACGATTGAATATGGGAAAAACGTTGTGGGGAGTGACAAATCACGGTACACAATGTGGCGATCCGATGGCAGGGTGTGGGTATAGCGAATGCCGGGTGATAGTCATCTGCCAGCGCGTGTAGTGCCAACAGTAAAATTCGGGGCGGTGGTGTTCTGGTGTGGTCGTGGTTATCATGGAAGGGGCTGCACCTCTTGTTGTTTTGCGTGGCACTATTATAATACAGGGCTAAATTGATGTTTGAAGCACCTTCCCGCTTCCCACTGTTGAAGAGCAATTCGGGGATGGCCATTGTATCTTTCAACACAGTCAAGCAACTGTCCGTAATGCAAGACCTGTGGCGGAGTGATTACACGACAATAACTTACCTGTAATGGGCCTTCCAGCACAGAGTCCTGACCTGAGTCCTATAGAACACCTTTGGGATGTTTTGGAACGCCGATCTCGTGCCAGGCCTCACCGACCGACATGGATGCCTGTCCCCATTGCAGTACTCCGTCAAGAACGATGTGCCATTCCCCAAGAATCCTTCCAGCACCTGATTGAACGTATGCCTGCGACAGTGGAAGCTCTCATGAAGGGTAAGGGTGTGCCAACACCATACTCAATTCCAGCATTATCGATGGAGGGCGTCACTGACTTGCAAGCCATTTTCAGTCAGGTGTCCAGATACTGTTAATCGCTCCTGGCAGTTCTTGCTGTATCAGCAAGTAACCCGCTACGAAATACGTAAGTGGTCCCTTCTGTAAGCCGAGGGTGATTTTTTCCTATCCGCCGACGATGCAATATGTTTGGTGATGGCTGACCCGCTTATGTTGGCCCTTCCAGATTCTGAGGATGATGTCTTATTTTTTTTCCCCCAGCCGCCCCAGGTACGTCGTTTGGCGGAGCAAAGCAACCATAATTTGTTTCTCAAACATTTTACTGAAACTTCACTGAAGTATTGTACGACGGAGCACTGAAAAGTAATGCCTCCGACGTTTATATGTAAAAACTCTAATAGCTTTTGAAATAAACAAGCGTTAGTAACGTTCTACATCTTTATTGTTCACGTTTACGTATTTTCAGCCGTCTGCCGCTAGAATTGTATCGTGAAACATGTCGGTAAGTATCGTTACGATGTCGGTGTGTGAGAAACAGTGTACTGTAATCAACTTTCGACTTCGAATAGTTCGACCACACATGGAACAGCCTGTCCTTCAGTATGGTAATGCCAGCCCTCACACGAGTGCTGCTACATCTACAACATTCCGACGCCATGAATTCAGTGTCATAGACATCCCTCATACTGTCCCGAATTGGCCCCATACAATTCTCGTGATTCAAAACTTACGGGACAGCTTCGAGGACTTCACTCCGATAGTGGTGAAGTAGCGCAAGCAGATGTGATGTTGTTGCTCCGTCAACGAATTCAGCTGTTCTGCAGTGACGGTATCAACGAACAGGTCTCTAATTGATAGAAATGTGTTCGTCGCTAGGTTGACTATGTTAAGAAATAATATATACAAATGAAGAATAAAGATGCAGAATCTTAATATCATTTGTTTCATTAAAAAAAGTGAAAGTTTTCACATTAAGGACTCGGTGTCATTTCTTTGCAGCACGTTCTTGTATAACTCGATTCTTTCCGTATCCCTGGAGACTCTCCTTCTACGCGGTATTTATAATGCATGATAAGTGAATGAATTAATGAATACATGAGATCAGGTCGCTTTCGATACAGTTGTCGTAAAGTGTCATAATTTTTAACGTTCAATTACTTACAATAAGTAGTTGTGTGTTACATTTCATGTAATGAGTGAAGCCTGAAGAAATACTCATATTGGCACGAGACCAGTAAACTGTTTACAAATGAAAGACGATTTTGACGCCAAAAATAAATATAATATTTTTCTGAAGCACAGCTATCTTCGGTTGTCAGGTAACAGGAACATTTTCTGGTCAATGCTCTGTCTTGCTCAAGTGTAATTCGTGTTTATTTTTGTGGTCAATACAGTTTTCAGATACTGTTATTCTACAATCCGTGACTGTCTAAGCCAAACAATTATTTACAGTAAGATTCTGTTTGTAAATAATAACACAACCATAATCACAGCAAACACTATTTAGATTGTGTCAGATGATCACGTGTTTCAAAGATAGTTGCAAATTTTTTTTCTAGCTTCGGTCTAAATGTGAGATGTGCAGTTTACGCCAACACTCCGCGGTACTATTCAAGAATTTCATGAACTGGAATAGAATAAGAGCTGAATGAGGGTCGATTTAAACGATAATTCCAACGGTAGGATTAATCGAATAATAAGATTAGCTCATTAGGAAGAGTATTAAGCCATGCATTTCCGACCGAGCGAGGTGGCGCAGTGGTTAGCACACTGGACTCGCATTCGGGAGGACGAGAGATTAATCCCGCGTCCGGCCATCCTGATTTAGGTTTTCCGTGAATTGCCTATATCGCTCCAGGCAAATGCTGGGATGGTTCCTTTGAAAGGGCAAGGCCGACTTCCTTCCCGATCTTTCACCAATCCGATGAGACCAATGACTTCGCTGTTTGGTCTCATCCCCCAAGCAACCCCCCCCCCCCCAAGCATTTCCGGTGATTTTACTCAATTCGACAACTAGGGTGATACCACAGCCACAGCCTGGGGGCCAAAGTTACGAAATTATTCATCGTTTGCGTAAGTGTCTGGTGGAAGTTGTTTGAGGCGCTTTAGCTCTTCCGCTGTGAAAACACGGGCACCAGTAATCCGTGAAGGCTGAGGCAGAAGACCGACGGAGGCTGGTTCTGTGTTGACTGAGCAAACCCGTCCTATCCTTGTGCAAGCGCCGGTGTCGTCAAACAAACTAAACAACCTGTTATCTTTCTTTTTTGTTTTTTCATATTCCACTGTCTCTGACATGGGCACAATCTCTTCCTGTTGCTCGCGTCTTGTACACTCGTATCATTTTTAAGGAATATGGTATGTGAACTAATGCATTAGAATGAATTACAATTGCCCATTTCCTTAGAATCTGTGTCATTCACGTTTCCTCAGGAAGAACTTTCACTGAGAATTTTGACTGACACTGACATAACCTATTGTACGGCCATCGATTTTGCACAGAAACGGCTAGATCGCTAGAAATAAATGAAATACATGTTCAGTTATGTTTTAAATATGTTAAATATATGTGAAATATGTTTGATAGGTATGCACATCGGCAAAGCCACAGGTAAAATGCCCAGCCTATGTCGCTGGAACAGAATCTGGTACAAAACATATTTCTGAATGCACAAGGCTTTTAGGGAGTTTATGGCCGTTCTTTAGAAACTTTGAAATGGACGCAAAATACACACAACCGTTGGTTAAAACCATTGAATGAACTGAATGAACTGATCACACAGCAAACTTCCTTGTACGAAGACCACAACGTGCGGCACAACGACGTTAATCAGAGGGAAGTTAATAAACGGAAATTCGCAGAAACACACAGTCGTCTCATTGGCTTCTTGCCTAACATGGACGCATCCTCTGCGTTATTGCAGTCGTCAGTGCTCTGCCTGTAGCGCCTGTAGCGCTAGTCAGCCTACCTGGACTCCTTTGCTAAATTTTTTTGCGTCATTGTATTGTCCTGCGTATGTCTTGTGAGTTAGATAATACGGTTGTCCACGTGTTGCACGGATACTTGAAGTTTGTTGTGGATAGAGAATTTGGGAATTTGAGAAGTAGAGCATGGAGACAAGTAGACTGGGAGCGGGAAAATAAAGCTTATGTCATGGAGGAAGAGCGCAATGAAACGGCAGAGGCGCAGTTTGAATGTAGGGAGACGTTGCTTTTCAACGGTGTTAGCAACAATGATGTCGGGCAACAAGGAAATCAGGGAGACGAAAGCGATATGACTTTTCTTGAGGGGACAAACAGTGCCAGTGATAGAAGAACTGAGCCTACCACAACATATTGAAGCAGAGACTATTATTAGAAATCCGGACAGAGAAGACAGGGCGATATCGGAACGCAATGACACAGAAACTATACCGCAGAAATCAAGTAGTGATCAGTTTAATCAAGAAGGTCGAAAGCGTGGAAAAGCGGCAAAATTACGCTGAGCAGCGCATCGACACGAAAATACGTGAAGCCATGGATATTCATGCGGCAGCGGCCATGGACAAATTAGAATCTGAGGTGTGCAAATTAGGGACTGGTTTGGACATGACAACTGCAACTCCAATGAGTGAAACTCAAAAGGTCCGGACCCTTCTTTCGTTCAAATCTCAACAGGAAACTATCAACACGCGTATGGAGAAGAAACTGGAGGAGGCGCTAAGGAAACGATTTCAAATGCGACCAAGCGCGGACACAACAGAACAAGATACAAATTCGAACGGGACAGATAACTACATACTGTCAGCAGCGAGCAGGGGACATGATGGGATGAACGTCGCATTTTCTCTAAGCCATGGAGGCAGCACAAATGAGGGAACGTCGAACCATGACATCCAAAGGGCGGATAATTTCCGTAGGACGGAAGTTGTCGAGGAAACGCCATTTGATTTCCAACACTTCTTACAAGTTCGAAAATTCGAAATTCACCTACTATCACAATTAGACCTCTCTTTACCTCCAAATTGGCCTTTAAAATACAAATTACAGTTTATTTGCGACTACTGGCAAGGGTCAGTTGCGGAGAAAATGCACTCGAGTTCCAACGTAGTTACCACTGCCAAACGACCGCGTGGTGAAGTGATGCCAGGGCTGGACTTCAGTTAAGTACTTTTAACGCGACATGGTACCACGGTATTATAGGTTTTAACTTTTAATGTGGACTATGTCTTACTGTGGCATGTTACAGTAATTTAATGCTTCTGAAAAAGGCTAGATTATTCTAGCAGAAACATGGGTAAAGACCAGAAAACTCTCGAAGCTGAGCGGACCTGTCAATAAATTAGTCTATCACAGTTGCTGACGGGGCTGCAATATGCTAAACCGTCTTAAAAATGTAAATATCATGTGACTAGCGCCTCCCGCCTGGTAGACGGTTCGCCGGGTGTAAGTCTTTAGATTTTACGCCACTTCGGCGACTTGCGCGTTGATGAGGAAGAAATGACAATGATTAGGACAACACGACACCCAGTCTCATAGCGGAGAAAATCCTGGATCCAGGCGAGAATTGAACCCAGCCCCTTAGGATTTACGTTCTGTCACGCTGACCACTGAGCTACCAGGGGCGGACGTGCCGAAACTGAGAACTGAGTTGACTGTCGGAATCAATTATCTAAGCGAGTACTATGCAATACTGGATCAAGGTCGTGGTACAGCGCCATTCTAGGCGCTACAGTCTGGAACCGCGCGATCACTACGGTCGCAGGTTCGAATCCTGCCTCGGGCATGGATGTGTGTGATGTCCTTAGGTTAGTTAGGTTTAAGTAGTTCTAAGTTCTAGGGGACTGATGACCTTAGATGTTGAGTCCCATAGTGCTCAGAGCCATTTGAACCATACAACGACATTAAATAAGGATAAAAGCATCATGGTTCGGTACATTGATCGGGCGATACGGACGTCTCAGTAAGGTGCATTAAGATAGCGTAGATTCAGAAGAACGGTATTTACGAAAGTCGAAATCAGTGTCGAGAAATGAAAAGGATCGCCACTATGACCCAGAGGACACCGAGTACGGGATCTGTCAGGCGAAACAAGAGAGGGTTAGTGGTACTGACAATTTTACCGAAGAGGGGGGGGGGGGCAGAACTAGAAACTGTGTTACTGTACAACAATGAGGTCTTTCTACCTAAGACAGGAGCCATCAGTAATTTCCATTACGCATTCCGTGTCAAAGAATATCAGAAGTTCTTCATCCCAGCTTATCCCATTCCCATCGCGTACAGAAAGCCCAGAAAGAAGTATGGAGGATGCTACAAGAAGGGATAATTGAAACCAGCGTGTCCACGTACATTAACCCATTGTGGGTAGTAGAAAAGAAGAATGGGTCAATACGTCTGGTGCTTCATTCAAGGCAAATCAACACGATAATCTTGCCAGAAACAGACCATCCGGGGAAGCTAGAAGATCTCTTGCAAAGATTTAATGTGTCAAAGTGTTTCCGTCCATTGACCTCCATTCATCTTTCTGGCAAATAGAATTACACCCTTCGTGTCGTCAATACACAGCTTTCCTAGTTAAAGGACACTGCTATCAGTTCCAGTGATTGCCCTTTGGCATCAATATATCGTCCGCAGCATTCATTAAGGGGCCGAACGGAATTTTGTCAGAAAGTCTGAAGAACGACATCATGTCCTACGTTGACAACATGGTGTCACAATTAAATTGGAAAAAGTCTTGTTTCGGAAAGAGGAAAGTGGATTTTCTCGGGCACGTGATTTCACCAGAAGGGATTGCACCTATACTGGAAAAACTCGAAGCTATAGCCCAGTTCCCAAGACCACAGACCAGGAAAGAACTCAGAAGGTTCCTGAGCTTCGTAAATTTTTATAAGAAGTTTATTAGAACGAAAGAGAATAGCGCACCAAGACTTTGTGCCTTAACAGGAAAGAAGACACCGTGGACATGGGACAAGGCAGCGGATCATGAATTCAATGCGCTTAAACAGGTCCTTATGGAGGCACCTATCCTAGTTCACCCTGACTTTACAATGGATTTTTGCAAGTGACCTGATACAGCGAAAACAGGTATGGCGTAGTAAAGGCCATAGCATTTGGAGCCGCATCCGTACAAAATGCGAAATGTGTTACTCAGTAACTGAAACTTTCTGGCAAATTAAAAATCTGTGCCGGACCGAGACTCTAATTCGCGACCTTTGCCTTTTGTGGGATAGTGCTCTACCATCTGGGCTATCCAAGCACGACTTACGACCCGTCCTCCCAGCATCAATTCTGCCAGTACCTCGTCTCCTCTTTGCAAAGCGTACTCAGTAATTGAGTTGGAGGCACTGCCTATCGTGTGGGCTATCAAAAAGTCAAATATTTCCTTCTTGGACAAGTCGGCAATATTGGGTCACAATCGGCTGACACGGTGGGTTTTATTGCTCAAGCAATTTGACTTGAGCATCACACTTGTCCCGGAAAAAATAAATGCAGTTGCGGATGCACTTTCACGTTCGCCGATTGGGAGACCAGACGCAAAGGTAGAAGATGAGGGGGATATTCATTTTAGTTTATTCTGTCCGCGGGGAGTCGCTTTCGAGAACTTCATGACTGCATCATTACGGGATACAAGAAGAGATCAGGATAAAGGTCCGGAATTGAAGCAACTGAAAGAACGTTGCAAGAACCGCCGGGAAGTCGAATTACGGATGTTTTACCTTGTAAGGAAGGGGATATTATTCCACCGACGAAACCCAACCAGCACGATATGGTGACTTTGCATACCAGACGAGTTAGTTAACAAGTTAATCTGGTACACACACTTAAGTTATTGTCACTTCGGACCACGGAAATGGTTCCTTAAATAGAAGGACCTGTGTCATTTTAAACAAATGGAAACACTCATAAGGAACGTTCTACCTGTATGCAAAGCGTGTCAGAAGGCAACACCAGACAGCCAGACAATGAAGGCTCCCCGTCCGTCCAACCGTTCAAAACAAAATGCGAACATGGCAGCCGCGGACTTAATGGGACTGCTGCCAGTCACTCGGCGTGTTTTCCGATACATTTTATTAGCCGTTTAATTAACATCGAAGTTTGCTACATTTACTCCGTTTCGACGAGCCACGGCAGTCACTGTATGTAAAGCGTTAACGACAGACTTCCTAGCGCATGTAGGCAGTTTGGACAAAATTATTACAGATAACGGGGCTCAGTGCAGGTCAAAACGATGGAAGGACACTCTGGAGAGATATAGGATGGCACTCATTTAAACATCTGGACATCACTCGATATCCAAAATGTCGTAAATAATCTTCCACATGGTTCAATTCTCTCGGCACCGATAACCGTGTTCAAGAACAGAAACCCACCAGAGAAAGTACGGGAGCTAGTGGAATTACCCCGGCGGAAACAGATTCCTCACCTAGAGATAATCGGGATGGCGCTGGAAAGGTTTCGGGAAGCTGTGAGGAGTAGGAAAGAGCGAGAAGATAAAAAACAAAAAAAAACACAGATGAAACAGTGCCATAAGTTCTTCAAATGTTCAAATGTGTGTGAAATCTTATGGGACTTAACTGCTAAGGTCATCAGTCCCTAAGCTTACACACTACTTAACCTAAATTATCCTAAGGACAAACACACACACCCATGCCCGAGGGAGAACTCGACCCTCCGCCGGGATCAGCCGCACAAGCTATGCTGCAGCGCCTGACACCGCTCGGCTAATCCCGCGCGGCCATAAGTTCTTCAACACGTATAACGGACCGCTTCGGAAACGCCGTGTCGCTCACGAGAATGCGTATGAGCTGGAGTTACTGAAATCTGGATGATCAGCAGGAGTGTATCACATATCGCAAGTTAAACCATTCATTGAATAAAGCTGGAGGTCACGATAACAGCAGTTACAGCAGGAGGAAGGAGAAGAGAAGAAAATAGGAGGGGGGAAATACGGTGGATATTTCTTATTCTGAACAGCCGACAGATAGTTTAAGGGGCGGCGTCAGCCAAATATAATCATTGCAGAATAAGGTTGTTTAGTTATAATTATTTTAATCTTAATAATCATTTCTTTAGATTCTTTTTTGTGATTCACCATGATAATTAACGTACCAACGTCTCCCATTACTGTTAGCCGTAAGAGTTAGGCTTTGTTAGAATTTATTAGTAATATGTATCAAGTTTATAGTCGTACAGTTAGTCGTCCCAGAGCTGAGTAATTACAATTGTTGAGAGCAGAAAAGTGTCTATTTCACGACGGAACCCTCGTTGTTCATTTAAGTTCTATTTCGCACGAGTTAATACGTTCTCATAGCAGTTTTGCAGTTTGCACATATTGACAGAATCAGGTGTCACAACAACGACAGAAATTTATGTCTTCAAGTCAGAAACAAGTGCACGAGTATTGTTGACGGAATTCTTCTCGTAAGATCTTGCAGTTCAGCTACAATCATATTTATTCTGTTGATTGAGTGTGTATCGCAGTAAACGCCCTTGTGCGATCCAGTATATAATTCGTGGTATAGTGTGTGAGAAGGGCGTCGTTGACTCTGGTTTGTGAAATCCATGGAGGTATTTTGCCGGATGGTCGTGTTTGCCCACGCGAGAGGCGTGTTGACTTTCTTGTATGTTTCGCAGTGGTTTGTGAACGTTGCCCAGTGCAATGGGTCTTCTCTGTGGGCTGATTATTGTCATCGCCAGTGGCGCGATGTATTTGTGGTGTGGTTTTTGTCTACGGATATCGCCATGCGTGCATAGTTTCTGGTGAATGAGATATTTTATTCGAGTGCGGTTACACAGATGAACTATCGCGTCTTGTGTGATTGTTGTTCATTGTTGCTATGTGCTTGTTTCCGCATGAGGTTTTCCACACTACTGTGTGTCGATATTCGTGTGGGCTTTTGCGAGTAGTTAGTGAGCGCCTGTGTGGTAGATGTTGGGCAATGGTTTGTACTATGTGACATGAGCACTGAATGTGCGAGTCACTTTGGTATGTTTTCGCAGAGTGAGAGAGGCACACCATTATTTCGTAGGGAGAGGAGAACGGAAGAAATGTAGCGTTGCAGTCAAATATCGATAATACCTTGTGCTTTTTTGTGTTTGTTTCAGGAACTAGAGTGGAAAATTCGTACACCAACCTGAGAAAATTTTAGGTCACTTTCAGCAAAAAGATGATTTTGCACATTAATTATATTTGCACATAGGAGAGAGAGCAGACTGGTGACGTTGGCACTCATCGAGATTCATGCCTTACATCAACGTTAGTGCCACCATAACAACAAAAAGTCACGGGAAGTCCAGTAGCCTCATCAGTTTGTGTATCTCTTTTAGTAGTTTGGTTGCATGAATAAGTAGTAGACTTAGACGGGATGAGAGCAACTGAAGTGAATGTGTAGTCTAAGCCAGCTTAGTACTTTGATTAACACTACAGTCTCATACTTTACAACACCTCACCACTACTTAAGATTATAAAGATTTAGACACAAAAAATTAATCATTTAAAATTATTGCATAATACACTATTGGCCATTAAAATTGCTGCACCACGAAGATGACGTGCTACAGATGCGAAATTTAACCGGCAGTAAGAAGATGCTGTGACATGCAAACAGGTTTTTAGAGGAGTCACACAAGGTTGGCGCCGGTGGCGACACCTACAAAGTGTTGACATGAGGAAGGCTTCCAACGGATTTCTCACACACAAACAGCAGTTGACCGGCGTAGCCTGGTGAAACATTGTTGTGATGCCTCGTGTAAGGAGGAGAAATACGTACCATCACATTTCCGACTTTCATAAAGGTCGGATTGTAGCCTATCGCGATTGCGGTTCATCGTATCGCGACATTGCTGCTCGCGTTGGTCGATATTCAATGACTGTTAGCAGAATATGGAATCGGTGAGCCACGTCTCGATCCCTGAGTCAACAGATGGGGACGTTTGTAAGACAACAACCATCTGCACGAACAGTTCGACGACGTTTGCAGCAGCATGGGCTATCAGCTCGGAGACCATGGCTGCGGTTACCCTTGACGCTGCATCACAGACAGGAGCGACCGCGATTGCGTACTCAACGACGAACCTGGGTGCAGGAATGGCAAAACGTAATTTTTTTTCGGATGAATCTAGATTCTGTTTACAGCATCATGATGGTCGCAACCGTGTTTGGCGACATCGCGGTGAACGCATATTTGAAGCGTTCATTCGTCATCGCCATACTGGCGTATCACCCGGCGTGATGGTATGGGTTGCCGTTGGTTACATGTCTCGGTCACCTCTTGTTCGCATTAACGGAACTTTGAACAGTGGACATTACATTTCAGATGTGTTACGACCCGTGGTTCTATCCTTCATTCGATCCTTGCTAAACCCTACATTTCAGCAGTATAATGCACGACCGCATGTTAAAGGTCCTGTAGGGCCTTTCTGGATATAGAAAATGCTCTACTGCTGCCCTGGCCAGCTCATTCTCCCGATCTCTCACCAATTGAAAAAGGTCTGGTGAATGGTGACCGAGCAACTGGCTCGTTACAATACGCCAGTCGCTACTGCTGATGAACTCTGATATCGTGTTGAAGCTGCATGGGCAGCTGTACCTGTACACGCCATCCAAGCTCTGTTTGACTCAATGCCCAGGCGTATCAAGGCCGTTATTACGGCCAGAGGTGGTTGTTTTGGGTACTGATTTGTCAGGATCTATGCACCCAAATTGCGTGAAAATGTAATCACATCTCACTTCTAGTATAATATATTGGTCCAACGAATACCCGTTTATCATCTGCATTTCATCTTGGTGTAGCAAGTTTAATGGCCAGTAGTATAAAAGACTACTTGTAAAATAGAATAAGATTTCATTTTTGTCGAAAGAGCTTTGTATACCATTTTATATATCTATTCTTGGAATAAATATGTAAAAGAATCCTTTAAAATTTAGTTATAATTTCCACTGTAGTTATGCTGTAAACATATTTGTAAATAATGGTACTGTCCCCATGTATGCGTTGTGCAGACTACAGGAGCTGAGTGGAGGCAATGTAGCAGGCGGCTGGAGAGGCCGCTGACACTGGAGCGGCTTTAGCAGCTGGGCAGATGGGGCGCCAAGCAGAAGGGGCAGTCAAGGTCGTCTGGCAGCCCTGTGAGACAGAGGGGACGCAGCTGTCTCCAGGCGGTGTTGACCCACATAGCGACTGCAGGGCAACTGGTCAACATGACACCATTGGGCTACGTGAATGGAGGCAGGTGCAGACGAGCTTTTGGGACGTGAGATGTCAACAAAGTGTTGGTGCCCTGACAGCAAGTGAGGACTTTCACCGCCGCTTCCGACTTCCAAGTTCCTGAGGGACATACCTCTGAATGGAAGGGCGAGTGTGCGCCACAGCCGCATGCTGCGGAGTGCTGAATGGAGCTTCTTATGTAGCTGGAGACACGTATTGAAGCAGACGGCGATAGCGGGAGGCGCTTCATCTCAAACCTGTTTCCATATGCTGCCCAGGTCATCTCATGAACAATTTCAACAACAGCAATGCATTGCCTATTACCACGACATCCACTGATTGCTGCGACAAACACGGTCCTGCCAAGCTGAGGGCGCTGCCTGTACTGCACATGACGAGGAAAAGGGGTAACCCACCTTGTCATACTCATTGAGCAAAGCTGCCAGATCTAACCTGTTACATGAAGTGTGTAGTGCTGTGTTTGTTCGTGTGAGAATTGTAAATTTAAAAATCGGACTCACTAACGACCTTTGCAGAGGCAGTTGTTGGAGGTACACTATTGGCCATTAAAATTCCTACACCACGAATATGACGTCCTACAGACGCGAAATTTAACCGACAGGAAGTCGATGCTGTGATACGCAAATGATTAGCTTTTCAGAGCATTCACACAAGGTTATTGCCGGTGGCGACACCTACAACGTGATGATATCAGGAAAGTTTCCAACCGATTTCTCATACACAAACAGCAGTTGACCGGCGTTGCCTGGTAAAACGTTGTTGTGGTGCATCACGTATGGAGGAGAAATGCGTACCATCACGTTTCCGACTTTGATAAAGGTCGGATTGTAGCCCATCGTGATTGCGGTTTATCGTATCGCGACATTGCTGCTCGCGTTAGTAGAGATCCAATGACTGTTAGCAGAATATGGAATCGATGGTTTCAGGAGGGTAATACGGAACGCAGTTCTCGATCCCAACGGCCACGCATCACTAGCAGTCGATATGAAAGGCATCTTATCCGCATGGCTGTAACGGATCGTGCAGCCACGTCTCGATCCCTGAGCCAAGAGATGGGGACGTTTCCAAGACAACAACCATCTGCACCAACAGTTTCACGACATTTGCAGGATCATGGACTATCAGTCCGGTGACCATGGCTGCGGTTAAACTCGACGATGCATCACACGGAGCGCCTTCGATTGCGTACCCAACGACGAACCTGGGTGCACGAATGGCAAAACGCCCTTTTTCAGATGAATCCAGGTTCTGTTTACAGCATTATGATGGCCACATCCGTGTTTGGTGACATCGCGGTGAACGCACATTGGATGCGCGTATTTGTGATCGCCATACTGGCGTATTACCCGGCGTGATGGTATGGGGTGCCAATGGTTACACGTCTGGGTCACCCCTTCTTCGCATTGACGACCGTTTGAACAGTGGACGTTACATTTCAGATGTGTTGCGACCCGTGGCTCTGCCCTTCATTCGATCCTCACTAAACCCTACATTTCAGCAGGATAATGCACGACCACAAGTTGCACGTCCTGTACGGGCCTCTCTGGATACAGAGACTGTTCGACTGCTGCCCTGGTCAGCACAATCTCTAGATCTCCCACTAATTGAAAACGTCTTGTCAATGGTGGCCCAGCAACTGGCTCGTCACAATACGCCAGTCAGTACTCTTGATGAACTGTGGTATAGTGTTGAAGCTGCATGGGCAGCTGTACCTGTACACGCCATCCAAGCTCTGTTTGACTCAATGCCCAGGCGTATCAAGGCCGTTATTACGGCCAGAGGTGGTTGTTCTGGATACTGATTTCTCAGGATCTATGCACCCAAATTGTGTGAAAATGTAATCACATGACAGTTCTAGTATAATACATTTGTCCAATGAATACCTGTTTATCATTTGCATTTCTTCTTGGTGTAGCAATTTTAATCGCCAGTAGTGTATTCGTTGTTTTCAGTTAGTCTGTTTTATATATGCCCCGCTGTTTCCATTTTTACAAGATCACATGTATTTTCTGTGTTTCTTACCAAGATTTAGTTTTATCTTAATGAAATCATGTATTATTTTTCGTTTTGTGTAAACTTTCACTTGGTTTATTTGACTTATATGTTTTTTGTTGTGTTGACACTAACATCTCTGTACTAAAGGAACAGACTGACACATTTTAACGAAATAGGCTGAACAGATGACACACACCACATGAACGCTAGGAATCTTTTATACTGGGTGGACGTGAGACTGCTTGTGATCGATGTTCTGTGAGGAAATGAATGCAGCAATGTGTATAAGTGAGCAGGGGTAGTAATTTTCCACGGGGCAGAGAATCCTCAAGGCAACATTATTATAATCTGGTTAGGGAAATAACCTTCTCTGGCCCCAGTTACAGGATGAATGAGTAGATAAATGTCTGCATTACCCAGTAACAGTTTAGTAATTGTCATTAAAGACTGGGTCTACAAGAATATGACATGATGTACGCCCATCACATTTGTATTTCTCACTTTAATTTTGTAGGCATGCAGGAGAGAATGCATGTATGAACAGTGATTGAATGTGGTAAGGACAGAGTATAACACTGTGCTGGCGTTTATAATGAATAAAGATTTATTCATATTTATTTCTTTGATAATGAGCCAAGTAAAGTGTCACAATTCACTCTGTTTCATGTCACACTAAGCAATTTAAAGTGTGACACTCCCCAATAACAAATTTGAGAGGAACAGGGAGGTTGTGAGAGATTGCAGTGAACTCTCACTTCTGATATGGTGTTATTCTGCATAGTGTTCTTAGGGAAACTGATCGTTATTACTTTGTTGCTATACTGGATACGATCTGACTTCATTCAT
The DNA here is from genome assembly GCF_021461395.2 of Schistocerca americana. Lineage (NCBI taxonomy): Eukaryota > Metazoa > Arthropoda > Insecta > Orthoptera > Acrididae > Schistocerca > Schistocerca americana. The sequence continues at coordinate 189,721,128 of NC_060122.1, read as the reverse complement.
ATGCTGAAATGGTTGGCAGTAGCGTTCTACTGAAGGAATAGCGGTAAGATTTACCTGAATTCATATCAAGAGGGTGCCAAATTAAATGACTGCAGTAAAAGCGTGCGGTGGCTGAGGGCCGAGTAGAGCGTTTTTTTTTTCTGTTGAGCCTGGATGAAAACATTCGCAGACTGCACAGCCACTCGGTCTCATGGTGCTGAATCTTTCTACTTTTTCTTCCAAGTCGCTGGTTAGTCAGATCTGTGATTGCAGAGCAAGGGGTGGTCTCCCAGCTTCGATTACTGTGCTCCAGCTCATGATTGGTTTGGGCTAAAGTGGGAGTAGTCTGAGATGTAAATGTGCTAGGCTACTGAAGTGGCGAGGAAAGCCGAGAGGAAGAGGGAAAGGCCGGCCGAAGTGGCCGTGCGGTTAAAGGCGCTGCAGTCTGGAACCGCAAGACCGCTACGGTCGCAGGTTCGAATCCTGCCTCGGGCATGGATGTTTGTGATGTCCTTAGGTTAGTTAGGTTTAACTAGTTCTACGTTCTAGGGGACTCATGACCTCAGCAGTTGAGTCCCATAGTGCTCAGAGCCATTTGAACCATTTGAAGAGAGAAAGACACTCTTGTACTGGTGCTTCGCTAGTAAAGAACTGCAGGCCTTTACCTAAATGTTGAGACGTGTGTCCTTTGCTAGTGTGCCACTTAGAGCCTGTGCCAGTCACCATCTGAACCGTCAGAGACACACTACTGGTAATTAAAATTGCTACACCAAGAAGAAATGCAGATGATAAATGGGTATTCATTGGACAAATATATTATACTAGAACTGACATGTGATTACACTTTCACGCAATTTGGGTGCATATTGTTGTTGTGGTCTTCAGTCCTGAGACTGGTTTGATGCAGCTCTCCATGCTACTCTATCCTGTGCAAGGTTCTTCATCTCCCAGTACCTACTGCAACCTACATCCTTCTGAATCTGCTTAGTGTATTCATCTCTTGGTCTCCCTCTACGATTTTTACCCTCCATGCTGCCCTCCAATGCTAAATTTGTGAGCCCTTGATGCCTCAAAACATGTCCAACCAACCGATCCCTTCTTCTAGTCAAACTGTGCCACAAACTTCTCTTCTCCCCAATCCTATTCAATACCTTCTCATTAGTTACGTGATCTACCCACCTTATCTTCAGCATTCTTCTGTAGCACCACATTTCGAAAGCTTCTATTCTCTTCTTGTCCAAACTAGTTATCGTCCATGTTTCACTTCCATACATGGCTATACTCCATACAAATACTTTCAGAAACGACTTCCTGACACTTAAATCTATATTCGATGTTAACAAATTTCTCTTCTTCAGAAACGATTTCCTTGCCATTGCCAGTCTACATTTTATATCCTCTCTACTTCGACCATCATCAGTTATTTTACTCCCTAAATAGCAAAACTCCTTTACTACTTTAAGTGTCTCATTTCCTAATCTAATTCCCTCAGCATCACCCGGTTTAATTTGACTACATTCCATTATCCTCGTTTTGCTTTTGTTGATGTTCATCTTATATCCTCCTTTCAAGACACTGTCCATTCCGTTCAACTGCTGTTCCAAGTCCTTTGCTGTCTCTGACAGAATTACAATGTCATCGGCGAACCTCAAAGTTTTTATTTCTTCTCCATGGATTTTAATACCTACTCCGAATTTTTCTTTTGTTTCCTTTACTGCTTGCTCAATATACAGATTGAACAACATCGGGGAGAGGCTACAACCCTGTCTCACTCCTTTCCCAACCACTGCTTCCCTTTCATGCCCCTCGACTCTTACAATTGCCATCTGATTTCTGTACAAATTGTAAATAGCCTTTCGCTCCCTGTATTTTATACCTGCCACCTTCAGAATTTGAAAGAGAGTATTCCAGTTAACATTGTCAAAAGCTTTCTCTAAGTCTACAAATGCTAGAAACGTAGGTTTGCCTTTTCTTAATTTTTCTTCTAAGATAAGTCGTAAGGTTAGTATTGCCTCACGTGTTCCAACATTTCTACGGAATCCAAACTGATCTTCCCCGAGGTCCGTTTCTACCAGTTTTTCCACTCGTCTGTAAAGAATTCGCGTTAGTATTTTGCAGCTGTGACTTATTAAACTGATAGTTCGGTAATTTTCACATCTGTCAACACCTGCTTTCTTTGGGATTGGAATTATTATATTCTTCTTGAAGTCTGAGGGTATTTCACCTGTCTCATACATCTTGCTCACCAGATGGTAGAGTTTTGTCATGACTGGCTCTCCCAAGGCCGTCAGTAGTTCTAATGGAATGTTGTCTACACCCGGGGCCTTGTTTCGACTCAGGTCTTTCGGTGCTCTGTCAAACTCTTCACGCAGTATCTTATCTCCCATTTCGTCTTCATCTACATCCTCTTCCATTTCCATAATATTGTCCTCAAGTACATCGCCCTTGTATAAACCCTTTATATACTCCTTCCACCTTTCTGCCTTCCCTTCTTTGCTTAGAACTGGGTTGCCATCTGAGCTCTTGATATTCATACAAGTGGTTCTCTTCTCTCCAAAGGTCTCTTTAATTTTCCTGTAGGCAGTATCTATCTTACCCCTAGTGAGACAAGCATCTACATCCTTACATTTGTCCTCTAGCCATCCCTGCTTAGCCATTTTGCACTTCCTGTCGATCTCATTTTTGAGACGTTTGTATTCCTTTTTGCCTGCTTCATTTACTGCATTTTTATATTTTCTCCTTTCATCGATTAAATTCAATATTTCTTCTGTTACCCAAGGATTTCTATTAGCCCTCGCCTTTTTACCTACTTGATCGTCTGCTGCCTTCACTACTTCATCTCTCAGAGCTACCCAGTCTTCTTCTACTGTATTTCTTTCCCCCATTCCTGTCGATTGTTCCCTTATGCTCTCCCTGAAACTCTCTACAACCTCTGGTTCTTTCAGTTTATCCAGGTCCCATCTCCTTAGATTCCCACCTTTTTGCAGTTTCTTCAGTTTCAATCTGCAGTTCATAACCAATAGATTGTGGTCAGAATCCACATCTGCCCCTGGAAATGTCTTACAATTTAAAACCTGGTTCCTAAATCTCTGTCTTACCATTATATAATCTATCTGATACCTACTAGTATCTCCAGGATTCTTCCAGGTATACAACCTTCTTTTATGATTCTTGAACCAAGTGTTAGCTATGATTAAGTTATGCTCTGTGCAAAATTCTACAAGGCGGCTTCCTCTTTCATTTCTTCCCCCCAATCGATATTCACCTACTATGTTTCCTTCTCTCCCTTTTCCTACTGACGAATTCCAGTCACCAATGACTATTAAATTTTCGTCTCCCTTCACTACCTGAATAATTTCTTTTATCTCGTCATACATTTCATCTATTTCTTCATCATCTGCAGAGCTAGTTGGCATATAAACTTGTACTACTGTAGTAGGCATGGGCTTTGTGTCTATCTTGGCCACAATAATGCGTTCACTATGCTGTTTGTAGTAGGTAACCAGCACTCCTATTTTGGGTGCATAGATTCTGAGAAATCAGTACCCAAAACAACCACCTCTGGCCGTAATAACGGCCTAGATACGCCTGGGCATTGAGTCAAACGGGGCTTGGATGGCGTGTACAGGTATAGCTGCCCATGCAGCTTCAACACGATACCAAAGTTCATCAAGAGTAATGACTGGCATATTGTGACGAGCCAGTTGCACGGCCGCCATTGACGAGACGTCTTGAATTGGTGAGAGATCTGGATAATGTGCTAGCCAGGGCAGCAGTCGAATATTTTCTGAAACCAGAAAGGCCCGTGCAGGACCTGTAACATGCGGTCGTGCATTAGCCTGCTGAAATGCAAGGTTTTGCAGGGATCGAATGAAGGGTAGAGCCACCGGTCGTAACACATCTGAAATGTAACGTTCACTGTTCAAAGTACCGTCAATGCGAACCATAGGTGACCGAGTCGTGTAACCAATGGCAACCCACAGCATCACGCTGGGTGATACGCCAGTATGGCGATGACGAATACACGCTTCCAATGTGCGTTCACCGCGATGTCGCCAAACACGGATGCGACCATCATGATGCTGTAAACAGAACCTGGATTCATCAGCAAAAATGACGTTTTGCCATTCGTGCACCCAGGTAAGTCGTTGAGTACACCCTCGCAGGCGCTCCTGTCAAGCGTCAAGGGTAACCGCAGACATGGTCTCCGAGCTGATAGTCCATGCTGCTCCAATCGTCGTCAAACTGTTGGTGCAGATGGTTGTTGTCTAGCAAACATCCACATCTGTTGACTCAGGGATCTAGACGTGGCTGCACGATCTGTTACAGCCATGCGATAAGATGCGTGTCATCTCGACTACTAGTGATACGAGGCCGTTTGGATCCAGCACGGCGTTCCGTATTACCTTCCTGAACCCACCGATTCCATATTCTGCTAACAGACATTGGATCTTGACCAACGCGAGCAGCAATGTCGCGATACGATGAACCGCAATCGCGAAAGGCTACAATACGACCTTTATCAAAGTCGTAACGTAATGGTACCCATTTCTTCTCCTTACACGAGGCATCACAACAACGTTTCGCCAGGCAACGCCGGTCAACTGCTGTTTGTGTACGAGAAATAGGCTGGAAACTTTCTTCATGTCAGCACGTTGTAGGTGTAGCCACCGGCGCCAACCTTGTGTGAATGCTCTGAAAGGCTAATCATTTGCATATCACAGCGTTTTCTTCCTGTCGGTTTAATTTCGCGTCTGTAGCACGTCATCTTCACTGTGTAGCAATTTTAATGGCCAGTAGTGTACTTCTAGAATCATGTACACAATGCGTGATGCGTGGAAGTACTTATTTGTCTTGAGTCGGGCGTCCAAACATTTGACATATTCCTTCACGCATAGTTGGGGCATAGAGTCAAAATGGTTTGGCAGACCAGCAAACTGGAATCCACCGGGGTTACAGAGGCTCATACGGAAGTACCTGCGTTATGAATTAGTTGATCGCGAGACAGCGTACTTGCATTTTTTTTGTCTCAAGCCATTAATAACAGATTGCAATCCTCGATGACTCCTGTCGCCGAGCACATCGTGGTGTATTGCCCGGCCCTGCAGACGGCTAAAGTATTCGCTGGTATGCCGCAGGGATTCAATATATGCGTCTCAGCACCCTGTTCTTTGGAACCATATTTTTCTTTATGGAATAGTAAAGTATAGATTCCTGATTGTAGCGTATTTTTTGGGCCATACCACCGATTCACGTGCATAGAGTCAGGTAAAGCAATTAGTTCTGGTTAGTGTCTTGTGTTGGTCCCCAGCTAATCACTTTTTTCACCATAGACCCCATATATGTGAAAGCATTTGCAAATAAAAATGTTTTTGTGATGTTTCTTAAGCCATCTTTCTATCTTGAAATGTTAAGATAAATAAATCTATTCTTATCCCAGTGCTCCTTTTAACATTATCTTTACCATTTTCATTAAAGTCTTGAATACAATTGAAAGTGGGAAGCTTTCTAATTCACTTAGGTGTGCATTTGTTATTCTTTTCTTTGCTGATATTTCAGAGTTTTCACTGGTTCAAATGGCTCTGAGCACTATGGGACTTAACTGCTGAGGTCATCAGTCCCCTAGAACTTAGAACTACTTAAACCTATCTAACTTAAGGACATCACACACATCCATGCCCGAGGCAGGATTAGAACCTGCGACCGTAGCGGTAGCACGGTTCCAGACTGTAGCGCCTAGAACCGCTCGGACACTCCGGTCGGCAGAGTTTTCCCTGGCTCCGGGTTATATTGAAGATCTTAGCTTGCTCCTTCAGAATTGTCGTATTTCCTCCGTCAGATACGTCTGTTTGGGGTACAAACTTTTGAATCATCATGCATCTGTAACATCCGTGACTTTACAGATATTGCATCGAAGAAAAGTATACTTGCAGCGTTACTGGTTACTATACATTCCACGATTTGAGAGTTAACTTACTCTTCAGAAAATAGCAGACAGTTCTTAGATCTGTACACAACTCTATAGTTATGTAATGTTTCGTAACATCTCGATGAAGCAGTTACACACTTCAAATACGCCAACACTTTGTATTCAATGAAATAGAATGACGCAGTGGGCTTCAAAAGGGTAATGATAGTTCAGGTTGAATGTTCCCATACATATATAGCTTAATAGTATTTGGTAATGAGTTCATAAACGACAGGCATTCACGTCCAATTTCGTGTCTGATAAATGTGAATTCGTTATGCCTGAGGGCCTCAATAATGTGGAAAATGCACTTCCATGAAAAAAAAAGCAATCAGCAATTAGTCAAAACAGTTTCTAATGAACCCGTCACCAGCACTGCATCGTAATTTAACAACTGCAATAAGCTGAGAGCTAAATCGATAGTAACTGATTACTTAATACGTTTAACACAATAGCTATTCTTCATTAACAATGCAAAGAGGTATTTTCGTCTGCAGCAGAGTTGTCTATTCGTCCGCTGTTTGACGTACTGTCCAGTGTATAGCAGAGTACGAGATTGTTTTTCTTTGTACTCGACCAGTAATAAAACTAAAATCCGTTCTTACTGAATTTATACATAACCCAATTTTGTAACCTTCTAAACGACTTTATCTCCATAAGGAATTAGGTGACAGAATCGTATCAGTCACCAACGTATATTTGTGATGGGTCCATCCTAGCACATTTTATACTGCTATAAATAATCCAGTATAATCCCTGAATATAAACGTTCTCTTTTGGCAGCACATTTCTTTGTCTGTAAGATTCTAATTTTCGCATCCATAGCTTCGACTGTTGAAAAGAGGTTAGTTAAGCAGAAAAAAAGAGATATTTTTCCACAGATAACTCATAACACAAGTTTACATATAAGACATTCTTTGTTTCTTTTCGCCGTGGCATACGCTATCACGGTATTTATGATGTCAGCCTTCGTTGTCATCGCAAAATCCAAGTTTTTCTTGTTTTGTGAGGAGAGGATGTCCTAAATTAGCTTCCATCATATTCGAAAACTTGATAATATTGTACCAAATTTATTACTATTATTTTCTCATCTCATATATTTATTTAACACGTACCCATATTTCCATTCTCTGAGTCATGCTTATTATTGTTGAATATTAACCCAAAAGGTACCAAAGTGGGATGCGTACAGTATCACTTTATACTCATATTTTGAAATATTGTAATCTGGTCATTCACTATATATTTTAAAATTTTGAAACGGGATTTTTTTGTGATTTCTTTGTTCTACATAACATCAAGCGCTGGAACAAAGATGAAGAACGGAAGACCAGATAGGGCGGTGAAACGACGTTGACCAATGGTGCGCAGAATAGGACCACACCACCACAGGAGCGCCTTGAAGTCGAAGTGAATATAAGCGCGTCTCCTGCCAAGATTGGGCGCTCAGATCGGGTCAGTGTACGTACATCAGTGCACAGATAGTCTCACTGTACAGACTTTGGTGCTCAGTAGTGGGCATTAGTCGAACCTATTCGTCGGATATTAGCATGACCTAGAGAGAGTGCTACGATATTAGTGATCCATATCCATAACTTATTTGAACATTGTCTATAGCGAAGACTATTACTGTTTGCATGTCACTTGCGACACTGATGTAACTCCGAAGTTAAGTATTGTCAATCTGCTTTATAAAAAATGAAAATACTAATGATATCAGCAGGGATTTTTTTATAGCATTCAGAGAATGGAGCATTCCTTAGGCACCCTATACGAGACGAGATGTTACAGACAAACTCCATGCCGATGACCACAGAAATTTGTGTTTTTTGTGCTGGCGCCTTAATTAACTCTTGTCTTTACTTTGCAGGGACACTTGTTGCTTTATCAGTTTCTTGTCGTTTTTGATAATCAGTGTTTTTAGGTGGGCATTTCCGAATATATCCTTGATTTTGTTGTCAGTTAGATTGTTTGCCTTGTATATTTTTTGCATTTGTGTCTTCCAACATGTCCACCAATCCTGTCCCGCCCCCTGCTCAGGCCCCACATACGCAAGCGTTAGTTGCCACACAGCTAATGCAGATGTTCCAGTTTCAGATGTAACAAATATCTGCACTACTCAACACAGTGCAGCAGATGCTAGCCCATACAGCGTGCCTAACGGAACAAGCATCGCCTACTACAGCTGCTATACCATCTTTTCGACAGTTTCGTGAACAAAAAGAGGAATGGCTAGAGATGGCTAGAGTGGTTACAACAGTTCAAGGAACATTTTATCGCCAAAAATGTGCCAAGAATCTCAAAAAGTGTGTGTAGTAAATACTCATTTTAGCTTGTTTAAATATTTGCGGTTGCCTTATGGCAGTGCTTCTGCACCAGCCATTTTTCAACAGTATTTGGAACACCTGAGTGCACAAGCGCCAAACTGTTCAAACTATTTGGGGGAAATTGTAGTAGCAGGTTGTACATTTGAAGAACATACTGCAAATTTACGTGTGTTGTTTCGTGTGTTGTCTGATGCAGGACTAAAGTGTACACTGAACAGGTGTGACTTTTTTTAAAAACCTGGGTTACAATATCTTGGTCATCTCACAAACAGCCAATGTGTACAACCTCTTCAGTCGCATTTGTTAGCCCTAAGAGATTTGCCAGTTCCTCGCAATGTCACAGAACTGCAGTTAGTTTTAAGGAAAATGCGTTATTATATTCGATTCATTCCGAATGCTGCGCAAATTGCATCTCCATTGCATCGCTTGCGTGAGAAGGATGTCCTCTTTCATTGGACAGATGAGTGAGAAGCATCTTTTTAAAAACTATAAGATGCACTGGTCCGCAGCTCGTGGTCTCGCGTTAGCGTTCTCGCTTCCCGAGCACGGGGTCCCGGGTTTGATTCCGGGCGGGGTGAAGGACTTTTCCTGCCTCGTGATGAGTGGGTGTTGTTGTGTCGTCATCATTCATCCCCATTACGGTCGGAGGAAGGCAATGGCAAACCACCTCCACTAGGACTTTGCCTAACACAGCGGTGCGGGCCCCCCCCGCATCGTCCCCTATGCTCCTCGGAGTATGGGACCTCATCATCCTCTCATCAAGATGCACTGCTCAGTAATCGATGCTCAGTTCACTTTGACCCTGATAAACGAGTTATGTTGCAAGTTGAGAGCCGGCCGCGGTGGCCGTGCGGTTCTAGGCGCTTCAGTCCGGAACCGCGGGACTGCTACGGTCGCAGGTTCGAATCCTGCCTTGGGCATGGATGTGTGTGATGTCCTTAGGTTGGTTATGTTTAAGTAGTTCTAAGTTCTAGGGGACTGATGACCTAAGATGTTAAGTCCCATAGTGCTCAGATCCATTTGAACCATTTTTTTGCAAGTTGACGTTTCCTCTTAGGGATCGGTGTTTTGCTACCGCACAGAATTGGTGGTACAGAAAAACCTATTGCTTTCGTATCAAAAGTGTTGTCCAAAGCTTAGTGTAACTATTCACATATTGAGAAAGAGCTTTTGGCTATTGTGTACAGTGTTACAAAATTCCACCACTAATCGTATGGCAGGAAATTCTACTTAGTAATGGATCACAAGCCTGTGCAGTCCTTGTTTCATCCGACAAAATCGGTTCTTATACGAAATGCCCAAAAATTGCAAAGATGCGCTTTGTTGTGGTTTTAATACCAGTACGATATTGTGTATCGTCCGACAGCTCAACATGATAATGCGGACGCACTTTCACGTCTTCCGATTGGCCCCTATACAGACTTTGAAGCTTCTGCTCCATCTTGTTGTCGCATAGATGCTGAGGACTCTGAACTGCTTAAGTTGTTTCCGCCGAACTATACGAAAATTGTACAGGCCACGGAAGCTGTTCGTGATTTGAAAATTTTGCTCCTGTATATTCGCACATCTTGGCCCCACTCAATGAATAGCATTAAGAACTCGCAGTCCGCCGATACTTTGTACGTCAGCATAGCCTCGCTGGTGTGTGGTTCTTGTTCAGAATGACAGTCGCCAGTCACGTGTGTCCCTAAATCTTTGCAAAAAAAAGAAGTGTGGCAGTTATTTCACCAGGACCACTGGGAGATTGTTCGTACAAAACAGTTAGCGCATCGACACTGCACTTGGCAGGGTATGGACGCCCAAATAGAACAGATGACGTCACAGTGTTACGTGTGTGCGGAAAATCGGTCCACTCCACTACAAAAATTCTCTGCTTGGCCTAAGTCCCAATCGCCATGGCAATGTGCACACACAGACTTTGCGAGACCTTCTTGGAAAATCGGTTTGTTGACTGTGGTTGACTCATATATCAATTTTCCTTTTGCTGTGCCGATGAAGTCGACAACATCACGAGCACAATTCAGGTGTTGTCATCGATTTTTTGCCTAGAAGGCTTACCTGAAGTAACAGTATCAGACAACGGACCTCATTTCACCCCAAATTAATTTGAAACGTTCCTTGAACGCAATGCCGTGCAGGATCTAACTAGTGCGTCGTTCCATCCACAATCAAACGGCGAAGCGGAAAGTTTTGTGAGAATATTCAAGCAGCAGATGGCGAAACGTCGCTCCGCACACACCACGGATCAAGCACTGCAACTCCTTCTCGCCTCATGTCGCACCCATGAGACTGACCATCGCCGGCGGAATTCTTCACGGCCGCCACCATTGGACACTGCTCCACATGGTCCACCCTCCTCAGCATCCGGCGGCGAAAGAAGGCCGCAAGTATCGTTTCGTGCCGAATGATATTGTCTTTTACACGGTTTTTAGCGGAAGCATACAGTGTGCGCGAGGCGAGATCGTCCGTGGTTTTTCGCGCTTGAATGTATCTTCTTTCAGATCCAGATGGCTTGCAGCGCCACCGTCAAAATCAACTTTGCCTCTGTCATTACACGATGTTGTTTCAGTCTCCCTTCCCCCAGATTCACGGCTCCAGAAGACAGCGCGGCTGCAGCAGCCACCAGAGGGTGTCAGCACAACTCAGCTAGACCACCCCATAGAGACTCCACCTTCTACGCCTCCTCTCGTCCTACCGATGGAGCTGGACCCGCCGACAGCCGCAACAGTCGCCAGCTTCTTCATCGGGTTCATGGCAGCAATAGGTGGACGTGTACCCTTCTGGTCATTTTCCTGCGGACGTTTCCGCGCGAGTGCAGGCTGGATGGCGCGGTATGGCTTGACGTCTGCTGCAGACACAGCTTCTAGCCCGACATTGCCCCCACACTCCTACATCCCCCAATGTGGTCTCACTCCCTACACGACTACAGTCCGTCGCTTTTGGGGGGAGGGGGGAGGGGGGGAGGGGGGGGGAGGGGGAATGTTAGCATAACCACAAGCGCCGTAAAGAAGATGGGGAACGGACGACCAGAGTGCAACATAGTGTTCACGTGCAAACCGGTGACAAGTGAAATAATAACAAGTACAGTGGACTTGCAAGATACAAGTCATTTATTACTGATCAACAGTTTAACCCAAAGGGCACAGTATTTACCAAAAGTGTCTCTTATTCATAGGTCAGAAAAATACATTACGCAATACCTTTCTAATTGAATTAGGTGCAAACAAGAACATCTTATAACTTCAATACTAACTGTAAGCACTTCAACAATAAAAGGTAAAATCAGTTTCGTTTAACAAAGGGCACTTGAATATTAAAGGTGAAATTAGTTTCTTTTAAATAGATCACCTGGGCAAGGGCAACAGGAGAATTTACATAATTTCCAATTTCCGCTACCCATCAAGTATTTCTCTTTAACATGTACATAAGTTCAACTCCCACTGCACGAAACGTATAATTCAGAACACTAGTCTCCTTCCTTTATGATTTTGAAGGTAAATATATAAGCAGTATAGCAAACCGAACAGACGCCTTGGCGTCCCAATGCAGAGGAAAGTTACCCTAATGCAAGATTCCCACTCACTGCCACCCGAAGAACTCAGTGGCCGCCGTATCGGTTGCCATTTTCCCCGCAGCCAAAAGAACCTCCCGTTCCTTCTGGTACTGGTCGGCCAAGGCCTCGTACTCCGGACATCGATTTAGACATGGACTAGGTGCCCGCTGCAGTGCCGCAACAGAAAAACACAAACACACAGCCACATCCAAAAGAAACAATGTTAACAGCCCCAGAATATAGTCAGATAAAATTTTGCAAAGATAGATCACATCAGGACAACGGCAAATTAAAAATGGTTAAATGAATTAACTGTAGACCTCAAACTTCAAAATATGTAAAATTACCCCAGCACAAACAGACTAGCTTTAAAAGGGCAACGATAAGACAAAGCATAATATTATTACACCCGTACTTCGCAGTTCCAATACAATATTGGCACTCATAAGAAAAGGTTGAAGCTAGTGACAACGCGGGTAGTGTAGTGTAACGACGTAAGTTTCTTATAAATGATTTTCTTTCGACATATGACCATGTGTAGACTTCGTCACCTACGTCAGTTACAACCCACTTCAAAATTATTTATATTCTTTTTAAATTGTCTCAGAATGGTTCTTGAACGAAACTGTAAAACATCATTTGAGTCGTACGCGCAGAATTACGTCACTCGGGCCAATTGGTTTGCGTAAACTTTTTCTCAATTTAGATGTCGTTTTGTTTCCTCTCAGAAGTTATATTAACGCAAGTTATCTAATTTAATAAATATTAGAACCACATTGCATAGATTCAAGACTCAAACTTGCGATGAACGTTGTCAAAATTAATGATCTTGTCAAATAGATTATTAATTCATTCACATAATTCTTCATAAATAAATTCTCGGAACACGTATAGTAGTATACACTACTTTGTTACCTTCATACATATAGACGTGAACCTGAGCCTTGACAGGATATGACTAACATTTTCAATAATATTAAACTTCCTATGATATCATTGTTGTACAAAACATTACAAATTATCATTAATTTGGTTTTAGAAGCACGACGCAACAACTCGGTTTCAGGATCTTCTGTTGCTCTTAGGCTGTCGACCCGCGACATATAGTGGCCAGCAATTTTCTCTCTGGTCCCGGCAGCGAAGATGCTGTCTCCGTTCGTTGCGCCGCCATCTCCGTACAGGAAACATAAAAAAAATACAAAAACTTCAGACAATTCACAACCACTACAAATATTACAAAAATACATAAACAAAACTAAATCAACTTATATTCACCTGCAAGCTGGGCTGACACTGGTGGATGGGTGACGCTTCAATTTCGTCCCACTACAGGAGGCCCCAGTGCAAAATAGAAAGCTTGAATGTCTACTTCTTCAGTAGACAGCTGCGTGGTACATAGTTCAACTCCACTAGCCAAAATGAATAGCACATTGCTCAGCGTTCTGTGTAGAAGACCATGGCCCAGTCACGCCTCAAGAACTTGCAATAACAGGCCCGCTTCCGCACTCTGAGCCACATACACCGGTCAAATACAGCTAACTCCACGCAAAAACAAGTTACACTCTCTGAGCAGCGACACGTACCGGCCGTTTCGAAGCCAAAACCCAGTCTGTCCGCCAGCCCACTAGCACCACCACCGGCCAACGAGGCAAAGATAAGCAACGCCAGAGGGAAACAAACGATCCGGGTGAATCGAACGGAGAAAGTGACTGGCGCCAGCGCCTCCCCACGTATCACAGGGAAGGCGGTGGAACGACGTTGGCCAATGGTACGCGGAATAGGAGCGCACCTCCACAGGAGCACCTTCAAGTCGAAGCGAATCTAAGCGCCTCTCCTGCCCTCCTCTGCCACTGAGATAGGCTCAGTGTACAGATATTAGTGTTCAGTAGCGGACTGTACTCGAATGTACTCGAATGTATTCGTCAGATGTTAGCACGGCCCAGAGAGAGTGCTACGATATTAGGATCCATATCCATAGGCTATTTGGACTTCGTCTATAGCGAAGACTGTTACTGTATGCTTGTCACTTGCGACACCGATGTAGCTCCAAAATTAAGTATTGTCAATCTGCCTTATTGAAATAAAGGATTGTTGTTGACTTTCAGAGAATGCAGTATCCCTTAATCCCTTAGGCACCCTATACGAGGCGAGTGGGCAAGACCCAACATTCTTCACTCCGACTGCGAATTTGTTTTAAATTTTTCAGTAAAACTTAACCAAAAATGCGTCTTCACAGGGACGACTTTAACAACAAATATTATTTTCATATATTCAGGTTCAGGACCCCTCTTGCACATCAATATACCAGTAAAAATTGTTGTGGATGACATTTGTACATGAAGTATTCCATCCATGGCAGGACATTTTATGGAAAATGTACTGTTATTGCTGAGATTGTGCTTCAAGATACATTGAGGTTCTCGAGCCTACGTTCATACCAGTAAAAATCAACAACTACCGAAATTTAATTGGATTTAAATTTTTTGCAGTGGTGTAGTACCTCCTCCCCTTGGTACTACATGATATGGGAAATGCGGTGGTATTGCAAGGGTAAATACTTCTGCTAGTGTCAACGAAACCTGTCTATTGGACTACATCTTAATTGTCCGAATCCGTTTCCCTGTTCAAACAGAGAGCCATCTTTGCATATCCAGTAAGGTACTCGCATCACCCGTTATTCTGTATTCGTGCAGTGGTATATTAATGATGGTTGTCGTCACATTTATTATATTTATTTATTTACTCGGAGGAGGGTTTCATGTATATAGTACAACTCTCTTTACATCATAGTTACCGAAGAAGCGACGATTTTAATACCGTATGTCAAATAGTTTGCGTGTCTCTAGAGGTTATGTTGTAACCTCACCTCCCCGCAGAAATAAAAGAAATGACAACAATTAAATGTTAATCGAAATAGACCCCAAGTGTGACTTCCCAGCAAAAATAAAAGAAAAGTCTATGATAATGAAAACGAGCCAAATATTTGGTCCCCACAAAAATTATAGAATAATAATGACCCAAATGTAAACTCAACACAAAAATTGAGAAATGAAATTTAATCATTAAACCCACAAAAATAGGGCAGCATCGCTGACCTTAGGCCCTGTGCAATAGTTAATCTGATAAATTGAAGGGCAGCCTTGCTGACCTTAGGCCCTGTGCAAAAATTAATCTGATAATTTGATTCTGGGAGGAAAAGCATAGGAAATATTGATTCAATTGGAATGATTCTTTTCTTAAGAAAGATTGCTTTGAAAACAAAATTATTATTGGGGCATTTCTTGAACAAATTAATTACAATTAACATACATTACATTATCAGATGTGCGCAATGCTGCTTCATTACCTTATTTAACAATATACCTCGTCCCGAACCGTGACCAGAGACCCATGTCGACGCCCGCCGACTCCTCACACACAACTACTGTCTCACGCGCGCTACTAGCACTGACTGAGTGCAACTAGCAACTCAACTCTTGCGCGGTCAAGCGCAGACTAGCAACGATAAATAACTCTCTGGTCAGAGAATCTGTCATGCCTCGCCATCGCTGGTACATATGAGACGTACGCGTTTCAATGTGAATAAATAATACTGACATCAGTACTGGCAATACGCCTGCTGCTGCTGCTGCCACTATTAATAATGACAGTAGTACTACTGCCATTAATAATAATCATAATAATAATAAATACAGTAATAACAATTTTTTCGATGGTGCTTAGCCTCAAAAAATGGTTCAAACAGCTCTGAGCAGTATGGGACTTAACATCTGAGGTCATCAGTCCCGTAGAACTTAGAACTACTTAAACCTAACTAATCTAAGGACATCACACACATCTATGCCCGAGGCAGGATTCGAACCTGCGACCGTAGCGGTCGCGCGGTTCCAGACTGTAGCGCCTAGAACTGCTCGGCCACACCGGCCGGGGCTTAGCCTCAGCCCTACAGTATTTTTGCAAGGGAAACACCGTCGTTTGGCTAAATTTTGACAAATATTTCGGCATATTTCTAGTGTACAATCTAAATTTCTCCTTTCACGCCATTATCCAGTGCAAAGATCTTACACTAGAATCATCACTTTATTGCCTACTGTACAGGATGATATATACACTGCTGAACGTATTTGCTTGGCGTGATATAAATGCTACGAGGTTAACGTCTTGTAGGAGTGCAGCACATTATCGTGCAATAGTTTTGGAGGAGACTGCACCAGCTAATAATAATTAGAAATGAGTAAGATCTGGCTGTAACGAAGGAAGTACAAGAGCAACTAGTGCGTACGTGGAAAATCGTAGTCATTATTGTTGCTTCCGTAGATATAACATTAAATGTCTTCTGAAGCTGGAGATGTCATTCACTTCTTGCAGCAGGTTATTCCAGAGTCTAGTTACAGTTACTGGGAAGGACTTAAAGAAATACGCAGAACGATGGAGTGGGACGGAAAGGATTTTACTGTGATGGGAAGGGTCTTTCTGACATGTTGTACAAACCAAAGTGTTAATATCGAGAAGAGATATGAGAGACACTACACGTCCATAAGACGGTTGAGAGATGGAGGGGTATGGGTATCACTGGGCTTGTCTTTATACAGCCAGGACAGCTGTGGGTATGATAGTGAAATATGATTAAAGATTCGAACATCATAGATACATTGAAAATAGGCTCCAGGCGCCCTGAACTTTTCTGAGAAAGAACTTACAGGTTAACTTCGGTTTAATCAGTTACTGGTAGTATAAGTGTTTGTAGAACTACATTCTTCAGGTGAAGGGGATGTGTCATATACACTGAAGAACCAAAGAAACTGGTACACTTGCCTAATATTGTCTGGGCTCCCGCGAGCAAGCAGAAGTGCCACAACTGTACGTGGCATGGATTCGACTAATGTCTGAAGTAGTGCTGGAGGGAACTGACACCATGAATCCTACAGGACTCCATAAATACGTAAGAGTACGAGAGGGTGGAGATCTCTTCTGAACAGCAAGTCGCAGGGCATCTCAGGCTCAATAACATTCATGTTCATGTCTGTGAAGTTTGGTGGGCAGCGGAAGTGTTTAAACTCAGAAGAGTGTCCCTGGAGCCACTCCGTAGCAATTCTGGACGTGTGGGGTGTCGCATTGTCCTGCTGGAATTGCAAAATTGACATGAATGGATGCAGAATGCCTACGTACGTGTAACTTGTGAGAATCGTGTCTAGACATATCAGGGGTCCCATATCACTTCAACTGCACCCTGCCATACTATTACAGAGCCTCCACCAGCTTGAAAAGTCCCCTGCTGACATGCTGAGTCCATGGATCCAGAACATAGTCTCCGTAGTCGTACACGTCCGTCAGCTAGATAACATTTGAAACGAGACTTGTCCGACCAGGCAACATGTTTCCAGTCATCAACAGTCCAATATCGGTGTTGACGGGCCCAGACAAGCCGTAAAGCTTTCTATCGTGCAGTCATCAAGGATACACCAGTGGGCCTTCTTCTCTGAAAGCCATATCGACGATTTCCGTTGAACTGTTCGCATCTGAAACTTGTTGATGGTCCAGCATGGAAATCTGCAGCATTTTAGGTAAGGGTTGCTCAAAAATATTCAAATCTATGTGAAATCTTATGAGACTTAACTGATAAGGTCATTAGTCCCTAAGCTTACATAGTACTTAACCTACATATCCTAAGGACAAACAAGCACACCCATGCCCGAGGGAGGACTCGAACCTCCTCCGGGACCAGCCACACATTCCATGACTGCAGCGCCGTAGACCGCTCGGCTAATCCAGCGCGGCAAGGGTTCCACTTCTGTCACGTTGAACGATTCTCTTTAGTCGTCCTTGGACCCGTTCTTGCAGGATGTTTTTCCGGACGCAGCGATGTCGGAGATTTGATGTTTTACCGGATTCCTGATGTTCACGGTACACTCGTGAAATGGTCGTATCGGAAAATCCCCACATCATGGCTACCTCGGAGTTACGCTCCTGCGCCGACTGCAACACCATGTTCAAACTCACTTAAATCTTGATAACCTGCCATGGCAGCAGCAGTGAAAGATCCAACTGCGTAGGCACTCGTAGTCTTATTTAGGCGTTGCCGACCGCATCGCTGCATTCAGCCCGTTTGCGTAACTCTGTACTTGAATACGCATGCCTATACCAGTCTATTAGGCTCTACGGTGTATTTTTGTAGGGCAAGGCGAAAAGCTGATCTCAACTTGTACGTTGTGGTTATGTGCTCTTTCACATTTAAATTTTCGTCTATTATTACTAACAGATTCTTTGCTGAGCGAGATAAGTCGATATTTGTCTCTTTTAGGGTCAAAGATGGTAGGGATTCGCAATATTTCGGTATAATGAGCCTAGAATGAAGACCAGTATCGCTTGCCTTTCGGATGAATTGAGCTGTAACCCTATATTCTGTACACATTTTGACAGTGCACGCAGGACGCTATTGAGATTCGTCGAAACTGTCTTCAATTTCATTGGTTTTGCACTTAGTTACAACTGTAGGTCATAACCGTGACGTGGGTTTTGCAGCAGGAGGTAGCTACTGAGTCATCACTGACATACAATGCTAAGTGTATAGGACCTAATACCGAGTACTGGGGGACGCCTGATACTAGGAACCTCCATTGTGGCTTCATAGCAGCGAACATGAAGCATTGCTGGCGAAACGTCAGATACGAGCGAAACTATTGTATTTCACTTGGCGACAGTTTTAGGCTTCTAAGTTTGGTAAGTAAAATGGTTGGTATCAAAGGTTTTACTGAAGTCTAAAAAGCACTTGATTGTCGCCCCTAGTGCATACATGACAAGTTTGAGATCAACTATTAATTTATTAATTCACATGTTGTGCTTGGTTGGTATTTGTCTAGTAGGTTTTTTGTGGTCAAGTAGTTCGTTAGCTGATCGGGCTCCATATGTTCGAAGGTCTTGGTCAGTGCAGGAAGGAAATAGGTCCTGTCGAGGTAGTGGCTTAACTAGAGCCTGTTCCCAGGTCTTAGGTAAAACACTTGTGGTTAAGGAGGGGTTGTAAATACGTGTTATTGTTGGCAGTAGCCTCATCATTTGGAACGCGATGTCATCATGCCCAGTAGGCGCTGATCTGATATGCCTTTTTTTGCGTTATTGCAAGTAACATGCTTTAAACAGAATTATTTTTGGTTACAGTTGTTTGCACCCACGAAGTAATCAGTGAGTCTCCGTTCCGTTTGTAGTTGAAATGTGCTGGAAGGGAATGCGAATTACCATTTTGGTTCTTCACCTGGGACTTTGGGGTCAGCTGCGGCATTTACTTTGCCTCTAACAGGACCATTCAGGTTTTTCCATAGGGTAGATGGTCTGTTGATGTTGTCGGTAAATGTACGAGCATACCTAAGTTTAGCATATCTCACTACCTTGCTTGTAAGCAAATAAACCAGGCTACGAATGTCTGTTTAACACAAAACTTGAAACGCCATATCTACCTGTAGAAATTGCTCCTAGATAGTGGATGAATTCAGAAACGCAGTGCATGAGTTATAAAGTCTTTTCTTGCCTGATATTTTACGTTTACCATTGGGCCCGAGTTAATCTCATTGGAGACCTATGGATTATTATGATAACGGTTGCCTGCCTCCTGCATCACTTTATGTCACGTTTTTGTGTGAGTGAAATTAGAATATTTTCAATAATCCTGGAATCCTTAGGACCGACATCTTGCCAATAGCAATTATGTTGCTAACACCCAAAAATATTCGAGATTCTCACTTCTCCGAAAGGATAAGCAGTTTATTTACATTATTAAATCTGTTCTGAACCGCGAGAAGGCCCCTGATGTTCCCCAGTCGTTGATTCAGTTCAGTGACCGATTTTAGAAGCACATGAAGGATGGTGCACTACAGACTGCCAAGACCAGTTTCCGGTGTTTTCTACTGTTATTGTTGTTGTGAGACATGTGGATATGTTCTAAGCAGGATCTACAATAATAAATATTTCTACCTCTTTAACTATTTTAGGGTATTGTTAATTCTTCAGCTAGAGAGTCCCATTGGGAGTAAGATTTCTCATTTTTTAAAACTTGTTACATAATGAGTGGACGATTAAAATATAATTCACTAGTCGTGCACCTTGTTGTATCTTCGAACGAAAGGTCTTTCCGTAATGTAAAACATTTTCCCTACATCGAAAATGGGAATTTGTGTTAGCTGCATATGAGCACAAAATGCTTTTAACATGTAACTCTTCTTTTTTTACAATACTCCTTCATAATCTGATTATTAATATAAAACAAAGACGATTAAATGCGGTATTTGACAAGGTTATGCCGGCCGGGGTGGCCGAGTGGTTGTAGGTGCTACTGTCAGGAACTGCACGACCGCTACGGTCGCAGGTTCGAATCCTGCCTCGGGCATGATGTGTGTGATGTCCTTAGGTTAGTTAGGTTTATGTAGTTCTAAGTTCTAGGGGACTGATGACCTCAGAAGTTAAGTTCCATAGTGTTCAGAGCCATTTGACAAGATTTTGTCGATTACAAAACTGTGAAGCCTGATCTGAACAGGGTCCCATTACATTGAAGGTTGCCTGCACGTTGCCTTCAAAACTGGTCTGCATTGCATTCGACAGAGTGTCGATACGTGGACCACTCCCCTACAAAGATATAAAAGACATCCACTCATTCGGCGACGTGTATGACGTGTGCCATTTGTGTGGAGCTTGTGGCCTTGTCTCCCGAAGGTCCGTTATTTTTTTTATAATTTGACGACATGAGATTACACTGAAAGAATCTTCTGCTAAACTTTAGGAGCAGTGATATACACGTATTTATCCTGATAATCAAAAATTATCGCGGCTTACGTGTGTAGAAATTGATTCTCATTTGGATTACTGGAAACAATTAATGCTACAGTTAGTCATAGTAGCAATAAAGAGGGATCGGAGTCGGGGAAAGTCTAAGTAAATAAATGAAAGTGAAAGCTATGTGTCGAAAAACAATACGTCGTGCTACTCACATGTGTTACCTTCACCTCGCTATAATTAAGTTCTGTCAAAATCAGGGCGGTTGCAGGTGACTGAATTTCAAATGACGTGTTGCAGTGTAATTAACGCCACATCAGCTGCAAGCTTTCTGAGCACGAATTATGAGACCCGGCTGCGCTCAAATCCACACCCTTTGTGTGCCGTTGGCGCTGACAATGTAATCAGGGATTGACGTTGCTTGACGCATTTCATGTTACGAGCAACGCATTCGATACACTCGTTTTCGCAGGCGAGGACCGGTAGACATCAATGTACTACATCAAATGATATTGCCCACTAAATTCCACTAAGTAACGCTTTGCCGCTGCCGGTTGCGTAACAGTCATTCTACGTCATATTAGTACATTAACATAGCTGAAATAATTTTCTTACCAAGTTTGCCCCTTTCAAATTTGTATTGCAGTTTATAACATTAACATGTTTGTTTCTGCAGATACTTAGGAACGCAAAAGTCTTATATTAATATTTGTACCGTAAACAACAAATAGCTGGTCGGATGACACTATTATTATCAGCTTCAACTAATTTATTTACCTAAATAGCAGTATTTCTTGCGCTACTCGTCTTTGGAATATAGTATCAACACTGGTGCACGCTAACCTGTATGGAGGTACATCTTTCTGGGTGATCATATAATCATCAAACATTGTTTCTCTCTCAGTCCAGCATTGCAGTGTATAAAAACAGACTATCCATACATTAAATTTTCATTTTATGGGGAATTGTTACATGCGCTCAGCAGTGTATTTCCTTTAAATGTCTGGCGACTCTATTTTTGGGCCGATACTGTTGTCACGAACATTGTACCCTAGGTAACTTTCAGAAGTGGCAGTATGGCCTAAAACAAGAGAAAAAGCTTGCTTAACATGGGCTCTGAAAGGCATACCTTATGTACTATGAGCACTTGCCCAATGGAGGAGATGAACAGGCACTCATAGCTCCTCAGATATACATTTTTGGACCCATGCTTACTAAACATTTTATTCTTGTTTCGATTCATACTACAGGTTCTGGACGTTGCCTAACCTACAGTCTTAGCAACATCAGTACTGGTACATGTATTCCACTGACAGAATTATCAGAAAATTTTTCTGATACCCTTCGACTCCTTCGTTTCTGGACTAGGGTCCCTTACCTCAAATTTATACATTTGCCCTTTTCCCTGGAAGTTTGTATCATCCTTGAGAGTCTGTACCATCATCACGGAATCAACAAGTACATGTATAAATATACTGGCGCCAGGGCCTATTATTTCGATGCTCTTTATTGTCGCTGGAAGAAGTTTCCACACACGTGTTCCTATCCTTCTTTTGTTCCTCATAGCACCTTCTACATACCATCGACATTGGTCGGTATATTTCTTAAACGCCCTGCATGTTTCAGGGCAAGCGTTTTTACTCTGAGATTTACTTGACTTCCAGTTGTGACCTTGTGAGATATATCTGAAGATCAACCGTCATCTGCCGTGAAAGCATCAGTCTCAGGTGATCCAATTCGCCAGCACACATTCAACCTAACCTCTGCCTTTTATCTACAGATAGCATCTTTATGGCTGCCTCCTGATAAGGGACTACAGAACACATGGCGCCAGTGTTACATATCGTACGAAGCATATTAAGTGTAGAATAAAAAATGGAAACAGCGGAGTGTCGTCCGCTTCAGGCAGACAGAATATGAATATACCAGTGTCGTGGCGCAAGTGCCCAAATTCTGCGACGGTGTAATAAAAGAGGCGTTTCGCATTATAGTGTCAG
Organism: Schistocerca americana; assembly: GCF_021461395.2. Classification (NCBI taxonomy): domain Eukaryota; kingdom Metazoa; phylum Arthropoda; class Insecta; order Orthoptera; family Acrididae; genus Schistocerca; species Schistocerca americana. The sequence continues at coordinate 189,698,544 of NC_060122.1, read as the reverse complement.
ATATCTTCAGCAAAAAAGTATGAGAGCTGCAACGTGATTAACTCTTGTTATATGACCATCAGTTTGTTTATACGTGTGAGAAATGGCATCATTCCCACATGAGCAACACCTCGGTACAATGTATGTAGAGGATCACTAGAGACTATATGACAAGAAATAATTACTGTCGTAAAATTTCCAATATTTATTCTCAGCGGCCTTGGAAAAAGCCTTGAAAGAATCATTTCAACATTTCCTTGGGAATTTTTGGAATGTAAACAATTTGTAGTATCACAGCAATATAGAGTTCGACGGAACGCATTGCAATACAATAACATAAAGTAATGGCACAGAGAGAAAAGTCTACAAAATTTAACAATTATACACTGTACCTAATCAAGCTGCTCGTATCTTTCTGTTTAATAATTCTAAGAAAATAACTTATCGGTGAACCAGTGAAGCTAGAATACCCCAAGTATCTGTTATGGGATAAATTCTCTGAACCAAAAGATAATCCGTTATAGGCAACTGTACAGAAAAGATGTTGTTATTTGTCATCAACTTCAAACTGATTGCTCAAATTGTATGATACAGATTTTCATTAATTGAATATTTTTTCACGTGATAATAACGTTTCTAAAACGGCAATAAAATAATAGATCTAACTAGAGCTTACCGTATCAGGACCAGTATGACGATGGACAATCGGTGTAAAAGATCTAGCTTACGTGATGGATCCAGTGTGAACATTACGGAAACAGAATAAATAAACTTACAGACAGGGCATTTCTTGGATATCAAATGTAGTTAGTAATAAAAATGATTAGCTCAACATTGTGATTAAACTATCGTCACTGAATCTCTCGTTTCAGTCAGTTCGTAATGGGTCCTAAAATTGGTCCCTGGCATCAGCTTCCAATATAAAGGCGGTGAAAATTTGACAAAACTATTTCACTGTTATCTTCTCTACATTCAGTAACCTACCCTACTTATTACTTCGTAACAGAAGGCCCGAAAAATTCTGAAAACCATACAGGAGAAAGTAAACTTACTGCATAAGGCACTAAATTCGATCCCTAAGCTACTCCTTCCAATGTCTTGGTCCAAATTCCCAATAACACTTGCAACTCATCAACTCCATATTTCAATCATGCATTTTTACAGTGTTACAATATCCCATTAAAGCAGTAATGAAGAAGTAAATTAAAAAGAAACACATCGCAATCTGCTAGCCGAGACATAACGAGTGAGGTAGAGCCAGGCACTGACTCTGAAACGAGAAACATTGGTCGATCAATCAGTAGGGGTATTACAGTTTGGGAGCAATTCAAAATACAAGTCACGCCTACGTGTTTTTTACATAGCTAAAGAAGACACTTAGGAAACTGATAAAAATATCCTGGCTATCAGTAGTGTGATATCTTTATAAAACCTCTCTCTGAGCAAGGAATAGTATCATGCGATCGCTCCGCTGGAAGCGCGTAATTTGCTGGTTTTTAGAACTAAATATTCTAATACTGATAAATACTGTAATAGTATTAACATACTTCTATCTATAGATAAGGCAGCAAAGTCTACTTAACTTACGATAAAGTCGGTCATCTAGGTGTACTAGATAGCGTTGACGAAGATGTCTGAGAATTATAAATGTTCCAAGGAATTGTCTAACAATTTAAGACATAGGTAGTTTGTTTGAGAAAAGAACACATTTTAACCATCAGCTGTTTCATTTGAATATTAATGTTGTATTCTGTTTAGCCGCAAATGTCGTCTCCTTGTCTCTCTAGAGCTGTCCCGTGGGAAGCAAGGAGAGGATGTTGGTTGGTGACTGGTATCCTCTTTCTGTAATACAAACTACAAGTAATTAATAACTGGATTCTTTATTCATAAACAAAGAGATGCTTAAGTTTCAGTGTGTTGTGGTACAAACTATCTCCTGTATAGTCCACATACCCTCAATGCTGTTGAAGTAGAAGTACGCCATGTTCGCTATAAGGTTGCTATGTGCTGCCTGTCTCTGTACTAGACGCTAAGTCTGTGGCTCCATCTCGGTGACAGACTGACGAAACAGGCTCGAACAAACTGGATAAACTGGCCGTTCGGTCAGCGGCGGCAACCCTAACTATCGGCGGCTGAGAAGGTGTTGGCGGCATGTTTCGAGAGAGTCTTGTCATTGGTCTCTATCGATACTCTTGTAACCTCTATGCCACATGGTGTACTGACGCCAGCGTACGACAGCACAGTTAATATATACCCGTTATACCCGTTTCGTGGTGGACAATCTTCACGGCATATGTACTGAAAGTAGAGAATAGAACAAGTAATTTACAACGAAAAGTACAAAGTAAAAAAGTCGCTGTAGGTATACTAGCATAATCTGTTCATCAATACTTTGAAGGCAAAATCAAGCCAGGTGAATATATAAATTGTTTTATTTTTTTACTGATAGAAAATACAAAACTTCATAACAGATGTAAAAATAAACCATGTTCCACAAGAGATTAATAGGGATGTTAACGTGATGATGTAGAAAGGTGAAAGTGAGTTTACAATTTAGAGACTGGTAGTAGTCTTATACAATATAAGAGAACCAGCAGTGGACACATAAAATCAGAACTGGGAACATATGCCCCAAACTATTGTCAAAATTGTGTAAATAAAATTATGATATTATTAATGACAAAAATATTTTGTAACTAATATCCACAATGAAGCACAAGCTTAAACTACGAGCCCATAAATATTTAAGAAACAAGTAAGTAGGAAATATATCCACTCATTCTCATCTAGTTAACCACCATTTTTGATGACTTATGTACTTGGACTAAAATGTTTTCCTAGGATCTGCTGTATAGTTCCTATCAGCTGTCAACTCGTTCTAGGTATGAACTTTGATACATATTGAAAGAATGTGTTCTGAAGTAGTCCTTGACTTATACTACAGAGGCTGAACTGTATAGCTCTTACCCCTTCGGTTTCTATCTTTTTTGTACATCATCACTTTAATTATTTTTATGTTAAGTAATTTTCTTTTGTACTTTTGTAAAACACATTGACTTCTTTTCCTATAGCTATTATGACGTTTAGAATTTTATATCAGAAAATGATTAATATATTCACTTAATCTGTTTTGGCCTTGTAAGTATTCATGAAATGATTATGCTTATGTGCCTGTAACGAATTATGTATTTTATATTTTGTTGTGTACAGTATTTACTCCATTTTCTGCTTTCAGCAGATATCGAGTGAATATGTTTCACAAACAAAATCGATTGATATGAGTTGAAAGGTGGCTACACTGGGCCACAGCGCCAGAGATTGCGCCAAAGAGTATTATTCAGCCGCCTCCACTGGCAGTGCTTGTCGAGAAGTCGTGGTGGAGAGTGCTTATCGAGATGTGGTAGTAGTGAGTCGGTGTTGAGATGTTGTAGTAGGGAGTGCTTGTTCCATGTTTTATGCAGTTGTTTGATGGGCTAGACAGCAGATGTTGTTCGAATGGAGATATTGTAATGATCAGAGTGCTTTTCGTCAATATATATGAAGGTAAAAAAATTCCCTTTTCTTTTTATTATTTCAGTGTCTTAAATAATGCGTCATTACAGGTTCAGTCAACAAAGCATCTGGCTTGTGTTCTTGTATTAGAGTGTAATTCTGGTTTTCTTGCGCAATTATAGCATTTCTATTTTTTTAATTACTTCAGTATAAATGGTATTTAAAATTTCTTGTCTTATTGAAGAAGAACCGTGCCAGATGTGTATGTTGAATCATACTTCCACACACAGAACAGTTACACTTGTGCTTTGGTTTCGTAGGTTTTATAGTTGCTGGGGACTTAATTAATTAATTGTGTTAACGGAAATTTTCTTTCATTCTTTGTTGTTATTCTATGCAGTCAGATTGCGTACTAAAGCTAGTCAGGGCCAACCGTTTAAGAGACAGCGTAACCGGACAGACAGCTACTAAAACTAAAAATTAAAATTATTTGCATTCTATATAATTAAGCCCCCATGCACAGTGTTCAAATAAAAACTGCTGATAGTTAAAAAGCGCATTTTCAGTTACTTAACGGCTGTTGAATGCGTTTTGTAAGTGCTCGACAAGTATTATTTAAATTATATTTTGTTAAGAAATATAACTACTGAAATAAGATCATTGTTATATTATCTCTCTATAGTGATGTATTTACTGTTGCGAAACCTTTATACCTTTTCTGCATGGTACAATATTCAGTTGTTTGGGGATGTGTGTCGGTCCTTCCTACTTGGTTTTATAATTTTTGTAAGTACCCATGTAGTTTGTTATTACAGCGTGTGACTCAAGTTATGTTGCGATACTCAACATTTATTTATAAATTTGTAACGGTCCCTTCAAATAAGCGAGAGTGGTGTTCCAACAATTTTAAAGATTCAGTCAGTTTGATCTGTGTTTGGAGAAGATCCCAATGTTAAATCAATTTCGTTTTTGTAATTATTTAATGCCTTATAGCATAATTAGGAAAAAGAACATGAACTCCATCCAAGAACTTTGACCTGGAAGCGATAAAAAGACCCTAACTCCTGGTGGTAGCACACATAGCAGACAGTCACAGTAGTGGTACCTGCTATATGTTTTGTATTATCTCAAATGTAATTAATTCCTTACGAATCAGATTCACCTGGTGGCTAATATTATCAAATTCATTAGGAAAGGGCAGTTAGCACAGTTCTTCTTAGACAAGAATTAACATTCTAGAACCGTGAAGAAAATTAGTTGATTGTAGAAAGCAATAGTGCACATAAATACCTGATACACAGCATCACTCTAAAAGCACATCACTTTCTTTCCTTTCTGTTGTCAAATACAGCAAGCTGCTGGAGAAAAAGGTTGACTCCTTCCACTAAAACCATACAGACGACTCCAATGTACGCTCCTCACCGTATCCCCCCCCCCCCCCCCCCACATGCCGTCTTCATGTACCCGTACATATACCAGTTTCATTATTTTTAATACTGCTCAGAATGATTTCAGAAGCTCAGTTTTACAGTTTACATTTAATAGGGAAAACAAACAAGAGAATGAACAATACTGGAAATAACGAGAAAGCAATACGCACAGTGACAGCCAACACGGAATGTGTATATACTGCCAGTACCTGCCATCAGATTCCTCGACGAAATAATCCCAAATTAATTAGATACCCTACGCGAGGAGGCGACAGCGACTGCTGGCCTCTATCTGGGAATGCCCGATAAACGCGCAGACCGGTTCAGTTCACAGCAGAGGCTCGAAAACATTACCAAAGCGTCCAATTACTGTGCTACTACTACAACCAGTTTACGACGAATTCATTGCGCATGGATAGGTTCAGCCTCCTAGTCCCTAATTGATTCGATAAACATGGACTGAAAGTATCTCATCGAAGAACATGCGATTAAATTACCGGTCATCGCATAAGCTAACAAGGTATATTTATTTCACGTGGTAATTTTTATTCAGTCAGCTATTACAGAAAACGTTATAATACCAACGCGATACAAGCTTATTCCAACGACGAATACACAGTTGGAAAAAATGCAACACCCTCAAAGATCGCTTTCAGTGATGTTAGGTATAATTACTCAATACTGAGTCGATGTAGTGGTAGTGATTCATTTGTCACAATCATCGGCGATTAGATGGCGCTCTGTTTCCCTTTTTTTTTTTTTTTTTTTTTTTTTTTTTTTTTCCTCTGAAGGCAGTTACTGTGCAGACTTTAGAGATAAACAGTGTTTACAATGAAACTTCCTTGCTGATTAAAACTTGGTGCCGAACCGAGATTCGAACTCGGGGCCTTTGCCTTTCGCGATCAACTGCTCGCCCGACTTTTTTTGTGTATGACCCCGACGTGATTGAGCTAGCACGATTTACGTCCCCTGCATCTGCTCTTCACAGAAGGGCTTCTGTGAAGTTTGGATGGTAGGAGACGAGGTACTGGCGGAACTGAAGCAATAAAGACGGGTCGTGAGTCGTGCTTGGGTTGCTCAGTCGATGGAGCACTTGCCCGCGAAAGGCAAAGATCCCGAGTTCGAGTCTCGGTTCGGCAGACAGTTTTAATCTGCCAGGAAGTTTCATATCAGCGCACACTCCGCTGCAGAGTCAAAATTTCATTATAGTGTATACAGTATCCTTTTTAGGGTACAACCGTGCTCCACCATGGACTACATACTCCTCTTTAACAGCTTCAGCCATTGGAACGGGGTTGCATTATGAGCCAACAAGGAGATGGACGGACATATCTACGGATTGCTGCACCCGTTCGGCCGAATCTATGGGTGGTGAGTCACTCATTTTAACAGTGGTCTGTGGAACATTCGCACAACCGTATATCAGGTTCTGGATGTTCACATAATAAGTACACACGTGAAAATTGAGACATTGTGTGAGCATCGGTGGTCGATCAGACATCATGCAGGGACGAAATCAGAGGCACATGCTGTGTCATCAGAGTCCGTTTCGTACCATCTGATTGCAGGAGGACTAAGATCACTTGTGTCTCTGGCCACGCCAATTTCACACCACTACAGTGCCAAGCGAGACTGCTCTGGTGTCGTGTAAGAGAGTAGTGGAATGGCGATCAGTTATCTTTCAGTGACGAGGGTAGGTTCCGTCTGCATGCGAGTGATCTGGCGTAGATCTGGCGGGCTGCCTATTCTAAAATGCACTCGCCCACGAAACACAGTTCTCAACACACGCTTCATGGCGTGGGATGGTGTCAGTTGTAATTCGCGGTCACGTGTTGGCTTTCTGCAGGGTAAAGTAACTGGAGCCCTCTGCACTGCACCGGCTTTCGAATGGTACTTTTGTGCCTTTTTAAGCCGGACAATACACGTCCACATACGGTTCCTGTGACACAACTTGCATTTCGTCGAATTCAGTGACATCCCTCACCAGGAAGGTCACCAGATCTCTCGCCAAATGGACTTATACAGTGCACGAAGAAACGAGATCATTCTTGACTTTACGGTCGTTACGGGAATATAAGCCTGCATTGTAGCAACAGGGTAGTTCACAGTGCACTGACACGACTGTTTGAGCACCTTTCACTGTGACATATCTGTTTCATTAGACCTGTACTTGTAATCATATACCCCTACAATGAAGAACCACATGTTGCCTCAGTTGTCAGTACAATGACCTTGACGTTGAATGTTTTGCATTTTTTCCCAGCAGTGTACTGCCCGTCTTCTAAATGCTGGTTTCCTTTGGGCACAACGCAGACAAACGCTACGATTATGTTAATATTTACATCAAGAATATGTGTGACCGAAATGAAAATTATTCGTTACCATACCGAAACTATCACGAGTACCGAAAATAAAAGTGCAATATTAATCGTAACGACAGTTCATTTCAATGCAACGTGTAGCTGTAACGTGTTAGGGACATTTTCAGGGTGGTAGGATGGATTCAAGGAGGTATCTGAATACGTTCGTAATGATTCTGCATGTTAGTAGCCTGTGTGCTGAACTGTTGTTGTGGAGGTGCTGGAACTGTCAATAGTCCTAAAAGTTCCGAGACTGAGTTTATTCCTGGAGTACAAGATACGCTAGTGCACAGACTACGGTCGCAGATTGAAATCAGGTTAAAAGAACCTATCCACATTCCACCAGTCAGTTCTGAGCAGGTAGTTTCAAGTAGTGAATATGCGGTCGTAATGGATGAATGTTTTTATGTCACAATGAATTAAGTAATTGTTCAATACATTCTTCAAACGTTTTGAAGGGGAGACATGTGCGTGTGTGATGTCTCTCCCATACACCTTCGCTCCCTAACAAAAACAACGACTCGTCGACGGGCTTTCGCGACTTGTTCTGAAGTACAAAACGCGGCCAGTACTGTACTTGGAACAATTACGGCCGGTGAAGAGACTTCATATTATAAATACGAACCTACTGTAAAACAACGAAGTGTCACAGTTTCATATGATTATGTAGACATTCTGTACTAGGACTGGTGGTGGTGAGTGGAGGGGGGAGGGGAGGAGGGGGGGGAGATAACCTGGCTAGGCAGTGGAGTGGAAGGCACTGTAAAGACGTAATGACAATTTAGCATTGGCACTATTTACTACGAGAGTAATCCCAAAAGTAAGGCTTCCCATTTTTTACAAGTACAGAACTCCGTTTCTGTGGCAGTTGGTCACACTTATGAATAGTGCTTCATGCGCTGTGTGTAAACATGCGCACGCCGCGCTGAGGCGCTCAGTCTTGGCTTGGCAGGCGTTAAGAATGGAGCTCCCGTTGGATGTTACCAACAAGTGTGAATTGCGCGCAGTTATTCGGTTTTTGAACGCAAAGGGTTCTGCGCCGATTGAAATCCATCGCCAATTGACGGAAGTGTATGGTGAGTCGTGCAAGGATATCAAAAATATTCGTAAGTGGTATAGAGGGTTTGCAGCTGGTCGCGCCGAAATTCAGAACGAACAAAGGAGCGGGAGACTGTCAATTTCTGCAGAGACAGTGTTGACGGTTGAGAAAAACATGCGTGAAGATAGGTGGATCACCCTGGATGATCTCTGTACGTTAGTTCCTGAGGTTTCCCGATGCACCGCTCATAGAATTTTAACGGAAACATTGAACTACCGGTAGGTGTGCGCAAGATGGGCGCCACGCATGATGACTGAGGACCACATACGGCAACGAGTTGATGCTTCCCTCGCATTTCTTCACAGACTTGGAGCCGAACAGGACCACTTTCTGGACACAATTGACAGGGGTGACGAAACCTGGGCATACCACTTTACACCTGAGACCAAGCAACAATCACGACAGTTCATAACATTCTGAACAGCATGGCGACGAGCTGGTATGATATAAGCGTACAAAAACTGCCACAGCGTCTACAAAAATGCATCGACAGAAATGGTGATTATGTCGAAAAATAGCTAAATGTTCAAGCTGTAAATTGATGTAACCCATTGTAGACATAAACAATTCGATGTACTTACAAAAAAAAATAGGAGATCTTACTTTTGGGACTACCCTCGTATCAACCCCACTGCTTAATCCAATCACTGAACTATTAAATGTTCTCCTAAAATATTACATTAAAAGAGCGCCATATTGTAAACAAAAAGAACTACCCTACATTTATATTTCTAAAACAATGGTTCAAATTGCTCTGAGCACTATGGGACTTAACTTCTGAGGTCATCAGTCCCCTAGAACTTAGAAAAAATGACTCTGAGCACTATGGGACTAAACTTCTGAGGTCATCAGTCCCCTAGAACTTAGAACTACTTAAACCTAACTAACCTAAGGACACCACACACATCCATGCCCGAGGCAGGATTCGAACCTGCGACCGTAGTGGTCGCGCGGTTCCGGACTGTAGCGCCTACAACCGCTCGGCCATAGAACTTAGAACTACTTAAACCTAACTAACCTAATGACGTCACACACATCCATGCCCGAGGCAGGATTCGAACCTGCGTCCGTAACGGTCGCGCGGTTCCAGACTGAAGCGCCTAGAACCGCTCGGCCACAACGGCCGGCTCAAGTAAATTGTTGTGAATGCTACACTACACTACACGTCTACTAGTTTTCAACATGTCACCAATCAAAAGGAATTGTAACTCAATAATACACGAAACCCCCAATCAGAGAATGATTAACAATTTAGCAGTAAACCTAAACAAAAAGTTTCTGTATGTCTGTCTTTGTCATCGATGGTCCGTTGGTCTTCGGCGGTTCACATACGTAATAAAATGAAAGAACTGCCGCCGTCGTTTAGATGTTATTTTATTATATGACAACCAGTTTCAGTGCCTCACTGCGTCATCTTCAGGCCTTAACTGACGCTGAGGGTGTGAATTCCGATCGTATTCACGATCCCATCAATGCTCAACCTTTATGAACTGGCTTCCGTAGAATACTGTAACAGTGAAGTTTTGAATACCAACATCAATTGCCCGTCGTTAGTTGATGGTTACAGACCCGGCATTGCTGTTACAGCATACTATTTAAGTAAAAATGAAGATCAACACTTTAGTATAACTCCGTATTCTTCAAACACAATATGAACTACCTTGCCGTATACAAGACTGACCAAGTAAGATTCATCTTTATTCAGGTTCAGATGTCGTCGGTGCAGTGAAGGGTATTGTTCGTTGACGATGTGTGCTACAGGCTCTTCTTCTTGTAGCTCTGTAACAAATAAAACTCGCCGACAGTACTTTTCATGTTGATTTACATCCTACTGCGGTAATTATACTGTGCCCCTTTAATGCCATATACTTCACCCGTCCACACCAAATTATTCGCCGAGCCATTAAATACTTCACTACCACACAGTTACGGCCGTATCTCAACAAAAGAGTCGCGCACGCCCGCCTCGACTGTCTCAACATTCTCCTATGTTCCCTTTGCACTATACCAACCTGCCGGCGCGCTTGCGCGTCCAGCGATAATGCAACTGTCAGTTCGCTGTACCCCCTGACAAAATCGTATCGCCATGATTAAACCATGGTATCTACTTACAACTAGCTTACAACTAATATTTATTTAACTTTACAATGAGACAACATTACTTTTCATCGAACAAATATTAGTACACCTATTTAAAAATTTAGTTTCATAGGAAAAATACATCTAAAACTAAAATTGCAAGGAAAACATTTGGTAGCCCACAGACTTGTTGGGTTACTCCGTATCTATGAAAATTAATAACTGACTTTTCGGTTGCAAATAAAAAATACATGTCTCAGTGTTTTTGGAAATTAATTCCCTAAGGGGTGAAATAGTTGGTGAATTTTTTAAAATTAGGTGTTATTAAAGAACTATTTAAACATTTGTAAAGTTACATTTATGAACATTTGTATTTGGTTAGAAATTTTGTTTAGAAATGAAACAAGAACGTGTTTCTATGTTTCTGCAAAAGCTATCCCTATGGGAATCTGCTAGTAAGTGAATGGTTTATGGAAATAATTCATTATGAGAATATTTTGAAATTAAATCCCCGAAAATTTGTATTTGGTTTCTCGTTTCAATGTGTTTCGAAATTTGTTCTTTAAGGGGGTGAAATATGGGATCAAAAAATTAATGAGAATATTTCGATATAAAAAAAAAACTTTTGTTTTGCTTCTCAGTTAGAAATAAGCTACTACGTGTTTCAGTGTTGTTGGAAATTCGACTTCCAACGGGGTGAAACAACGGGTCAAAATTTTTATGAAAATATTTCCTTATGTTAAACGTTTTTAAAGTTAAATCTACGAAAACTGTTAGTTTACCTCACTGTTAGAAAGAAAGAAATATGTGCTGCAGATGCAACTTTCTATAGAAATATCACCACAAGAACTCAAAAGGCAGGATTAACAAAAACCTCCGAGTTCCAGAACCGCTGTTTGGTCAGAATTACACTGCAAAAGACATTTCTTCTAGGTCCTTAACTAGCATGAAAAGTTTAGAAGGTTCTGCAATTTTTGACTAATAGAATTTCATAGAGAAAGAAACTCATCTCTCGTACAATAATTTTCGATTAGGTATAATGTGTTGTTGTTGTGGTTTCAGTTCAGAGACTGGTTAGATGCAGCTCTCCATGCTACTCTATCCTGTGCAAGCTTCTTCATCTCCAAGTAGCTGCTGCCAACCTACATCTTTCTGAATCTGCTTAGTGTGTTCATCTCTTGGTCTCCCTCTACGATTTTTACCCTCCGCGCTGCCCTCCAATGCTAAACTTGTGATCCCTTGTTGCCTCAGAACATGTCCTACCAAAGGATCCCTTCTTCTCGTCAACTTGTGCCACATATCCCACTTCTCCCCAATTCTGTTCAGTATCTCCTCACTCTTCAGCATTCTTCTGTAGCACCACATTTCGAAAGCTTCTGTTATTTTCTTGTCTAAACTATTTATCGTCCATGTTTCACTACCATACATGGCGACACTCCATACAAATACTTTCACAAAAGTCTTCCAGACACTTACATCTATACTCAATATTAACAGATTTCTCTTCTTCAGAAACGCTTTCCTTGCCATAGCCAATCTACATTTTATATCCTCTCTACTACGAACATCATCAGTTATTTTGCTCCTCAAATAGCAAAAGACATTTACTATTTTAAGTGTCTCATTTCTTAATCTAATTCCCTCAGCATCACCTGATTTAATTTGACTACATTACATTATCATCGTTTTGCATCTGTTGATTTTCACAGGTCTAATATACGTTCGGAAAATTATTTTTGTTGTAATTACTATGAAAACCTATAATTACTGATGACAAATTAGATATCACGTTTCGATGAGATTTCGTATAGAGAAATATACGTTTGAGATGAGAGAATTCAGTATAGGGTGTAAAATTAGCGTTAGTGGCTATAGAACCACTGATCCTATTTGTCACTTCCTTTTTTAACTCACTGTATGAAACTAAATTAAAGCCGTTGGACCACTGTAATTAGGCAGAGACAAGCAGCCACGAAAATGGAATTAAGTCCCTTATAAATAGTAGGTTCTTTTATTTGCACAAGATGAAAATGATTGTGTGTTTATTATTTGAGTCACACAAATTCTATTAAAAAACAACAAAACAAAACAAAAACAGCAAAAAGAAAGATATCTTTGCAGACCATAGAGTCTATGTGAGCGAAGCAGCGGGTGGTAAGGTTGTAAGACATACCTTGAGACAATTGGGAAAAATTTCCATGCCACTAGATTGAGCCACAAAGAGCAAAAACACTGGGAAGAAACAGATTGTGTAGCAAATAATTAAATAAACTGTATACAGGTGTGAATACGTGACGGAGAAATCGACACATCGGAGGAAACCGTTATATGCCACTTAAGACCGTCCCATTAACAAAATAAGACTACCGTTGCCCGTGATCGTATGCGAAGAAGTTTTTAAGATGGATGGGTGATCTCTTGGGGTCCTCTACATGTTCCTTGCCAACCACTGATAAAGCGTTTTTGTTGCAGCATCACACCATAACGTTCATCATTTACTTTAGTACTTAGTACTACAGTAACAATCATTAAAACTTCAACATATTTTTTGATTAGATACATCTCGCCCTTTAACTCAATGTAATATGGCTGTTACACAAGAGGAAACATAAAACTAAACTCATAATTTAGCGCATGCCTATATATGAGACGCTCTGTTTTTCAGTATAAAGTTTGGAAATAGAGCCCGTTTATTCTCTGCCACCTAGAGTTTGAAAAGGACAAAACAGAATATTTACTACCTGATCTTACGTGGTTAAAGTCGCTGCAGCAATCGTCATTATTCCATTAAGTGAAACTTTTAGTACTGCATTACACTTTTACTTATATTGCCAGTACAGTTTATCTCTACACAAGTTAGATTATTTAGCATTCCTTTTCACATGTTAGTCGGTAACGTTTGGTTTAATTTACATTGCGTAACCTCGAATCGCCTAGAGGGAAATAACGGTCATATCTACACAAATGAACGTTGCTTATTAATCAACCCCAGTATTTCAGAGGCTTCGTAACAAAATGAAAAAAAAACCTTTAATTTTTTTACTGGTTACTTCATCCCTATGTACACAGTTTGACACACAATAAACCCGTTGTGTAAGTACGAAGCTCTACGTAGATGTGAAAGGCACAGAACAAATAATTGCCCACGCATAATAAACCAGTCATTTTTAATCTGCTAAACTGCACGGCACACGTGAAAATAATTGAAAACGTCTATTTGTTGACATTTCAGTAATTCATTTACGTCTCACTAACAGATACCCCACATCGACAGAAATGCCATTTGTAGCACAGGTTCATTTCTGAATCAGTTAATCAAATCGTCCCCTGGCTCGTTCAGCTTACAACCCTACATGTGACTCCTCTTTTTCTCATATTTTGAGTGTGTTTAGTCTATCATGACTTCTATTTCTCTGTCATGGAGCTAACTCTTTTAGTCTTTATTACTAATCCTGGCAATAGTGATATTAATTTTTTTAGTTGCACTTGCTGAGAGTTGTCAATTAAAATGTGTGTAAATAATAGAAAGGTTTGACCAGAAGAAACGCTTTTAGTCGATTTAAAATTTTCTTTAGTATTAGTCATCTGAAGATGAACTTGAAAAGGTTCGAAAATCGGTTCATAGAATAACAGATAACCACTCAGAAAAAGTGACTGGTTGCAGATTTATATATTTACAAGATGTTACTTGCTGAGTTATATCAGTTAAAATTATTGAGTGGATTGAAGCCCTCTCGCCAAGTGGACCTTTATTCCTTCTTTTTATTAGGAATACATCCCATCCAAGTTCGCACTGGCATGGAGACTGACACATAATTTTCAACAGTCACCTCTCCACTGGTTAATCACATGATGTAGAAATGTGATATTATACGTAAGTCTGGGTAACGTAACTCATTACTACAGAGAAATCGAGAGATAGCAGTAGACTGAAACATTCGAAGATACATCGGGTTAAGGGCAGAGGGAAGAAAGTGCAAAGATACTAAAGATATTATAATCGGGAGGTTAAAATCTTTATCTCCTTGAACAGAAGTCTCCAAAATGAGTAAGTGTGGACACTACGTAATATTCTCGCTGTAATGCTATAACTTGCTAATAAGTGGAAGGTCACAAAATGTCATATCCTTTATGTGTTTACTTAAAAGTAAAAAAGCAACTATGAGGTAATTCCAGTTAAAATTTTCATCGGTATGCGTGGTCAGATTCTGAGATAATTCTAGCCTATCTGTTGACTTCTGTTTATGTCAGGCAACAATACAGTTTCAGATAACTCAAAATAATTCGTTGCAAAACATTGAGAACTGTGTTGTCTTAGAGTTTCTAGTTAATATGTTTAACTAAACGCTTTTTTCGTCTGTATAGATATTAACATAGATTTGTACGTCAAGTGAAAGGTCGTTTGCGTAACTAAAGGAAAACGAATGGCCTCGAACTCTAATGCTGTGGTACTCTCATAGAGATTTATCATCAATTACTACATTTTCTCTTGTTCTTGTATTGTTTGAATTATTCAGAGTAAACAATTCTGTTTCTTTTATTACTTATTGTACAAAATAGTTGTTCATGAAACCATCGGGTCCATAAAAGTAAGACTTCTCTATAAGGGTTTCATTATCTGTATAACTGGGTACGTTAGACCAATGAGAAGGAATCAGTTGGTTACATTTTATGATTTAAGACTTGTATATTTTGGTGAATAAAGATATAAGTAGCTATCTGCGTTGGGAAATTATTTCTGTTTAGGTCAGTTATTATCAACTATACTTATTGAGTTTGGTGTTGGGAACCGGAGAAGAAACAATGTCACAAATAAACAATTGTAAGTATACACATATTTTAAGTACAGATAAGAAATATTTACTACTCATTATTTTGTTATCATTTCACCAAGTGATCGCTGAATGTTTATGTTAAGGGGTACATCTAAGGATTTATTCTGGTTGCCACCTACGTCGTCATAAAGCAAACACGCTTGAGGTTGCAGAAGAGGGCAGCCTCCTGTCTTCAAACATCTTGTGTACCGAAACGCTCCACGGAACACGAGGGAGGATCTTTTATCTTACGGAGCAAAGAGGAAATCCCTGTGCCCTCAGGGAGCCCTGGGGCGCTGACACGGAAGGCCTCGTTAGGAGGGGAACAGCATGGCGCCGCAGGTTCAAAAAATGGCTCTGAGCACTATGGGACTCAACTGCTGTGGTTATCAGTCCCCTAGAACTTAGAACTACTTAAACCTAACTAACCTAAGGACATCACACACATCCATGCCGAGGCAGGATTCGAACCTGCGACCGTAGCAGTCGCACGGTTCCGGACTGCGCGCCTAGAACCGCGAGACCACCGCGGCCGGCTGGCGCCGCAGGTTTTGCGAGTTCCACGGTGCACACATGTCCGTAACGTAATATCGACTTTTGCAGCTGGATGGGGAGCGTTTACTAGAACTCCTTCGTTGTCGACCTCTGCGGTATCAGTACTCGCAAAACATACAATACTTTTCATATTGTCGCAGAAGAAGATGAGTAGCATAGTCACCATATTGTAGTAGTTATGATACTAGACTGTTGCATGCAGGGTCGTGAGTTCGAACGCACCTGAACTGTAAAATTTTAATTTATAATAATGTCACGTAAAAGAAGGTGTAATTAGATGAATGACGAACACTAACTTCACTTAACGAAGGTTTATTCAGCACTTGCACACACAAGGTCGTAAATTACGGATCAAGGTAAGGTTTTCCAATCGAATCTTGTGACAGAGATTAACCGTCGGTGCCACATAACTCATTGCATGACGACTGCCTACCATCGCCAAACTAACGGGCTTACTGAACGCCATAATATGTCAATCATTGGTAAAGTCCAAGTATTAATAAAATATGCCATTTGTAATCTGACAAAATTCCACAGTTCGGGTACACACAAAGTTATACGAAGGACTGCATTTCATTCATCCTGTTCTTGTGTAACACACTCTTAAGGTTGCTTTCGCAGCGTGACATGAAGGAGCCAGTGCGATTGATGTGTGATTTGTGCAAGGCTCACATGCAGCAGAGCTAATAATTAGGTATGTCCATGGCACCGACATCTGCTTCATATTCTCGTATGAGATGTTACACAAAATGAAGATGTGCTTTGCGTCATCTGCATACGTCGGAACTCCTAATTTACATTCGAGTAGAGTGAAGCCCTCGACGCTGGAATGAAGACGTCACATACAAAAGGCATTCAAAAAACTTTGCACAGTCCTCTCTAATTTTTTTTAATTTTTAGCAGGCGAAGAATGAAATTCTTTGTGAACATCCTTGGAACATTTAGCTATAAGTTGGTGTATAAAAGTATTTTCTTTTACTTACAGGTGAGCCTTACTGGGCTGTGAGGTAGATGTCAGGTTGTGACAACGGTCGGTGATGGAGTTCCTCTTAAAGACCGGCGATGACCCTGCCACAGTGATTCGCAGGAAGCTGCTCCCTGTATATGGGGAGGGTACAGTGGGTCGTAGCAGTATCCAGTGGTGGTTGTAGAAGTTTAAAGAAGGTGATTTCTCTCTACTGTGCAATTCATGATGCGGTAGACCATCGACAGCAATGACTGATGTGAAAAAGGAGACCATTGATTTTTTGGAACCTGGCTCCACAGTTAACAGGGTCCGTTACTATTTGCCATTTGACAAGCTGCAACGTGCTATCAAAACCCACAGACCACAGCTTCAGGGTCAACTCATCAGACTACACCATGACAATGACAAACCCCATACAACCCTTATCGAGCAGGAGAAAATAAGAAAAATGGGTTGGAAAATTGTTCCTCATCCTCCATACATTCTGGACTTGGCTACGAGTGATTTTTAACTCTTTGGTCGTCTGAAGGGCCACCTGCAACCTGCGCGGTAAAACATTCAATAGTGCGAAAGAAGTTATTTCCTGTGTCAAGCGATGGTGTGAAAGTCAATCCCCAGAATTTGACCAAAGTGCATTTACATCATGGAAAGAAAGTTCGACCAGGTGCGTCACAGCTGATGGAGGCTACATTGAGTAGGCTCAGTGTATAGCTAAATGTTCAAAATACACTCCTGGAAATTGAAATAAGAACACCGTGAATTCATTGTCCCAGGAAGGGGAAACTTTTTTGACACATTCCTGGGGTCAGATACATCACATGATCACACTGACAGAACCACAGGCACATAGACACAGGCAACAGAGCATGCACAATGTCGGCACTAGTACAGTGTATATCCACCTTTCGCAGCAATGCAGGCTGCTATTCTCCCATGGAGACGATCGTAGAGATGCTGGATGTAGTCCAGTGGAACGGCTTGCCATGCCATTTCCACCTGGCGCCTCAGTTGGACCAGCGTTCGTGCTGGACGTGCAGACCGCGTGAGACGACGCTTCATCCAGTCCCAAACATGCTCAATGGGGGACAGATCCGAAGATCTTGCTGGCCAGGGTAGTTGACTTACACCTTCTAGAGCACGTTGGGTGGCACGGGATACATGCGGACGTGCATTGTCCTGTTGGAACAGCAAGTTCCCTTGCCGGTCTAGGAATGGTAGAACTATGGGCTCGATGACGGTTTGGATGTACCGTGCACTATTCAGTGTCCCCTCGACGATCACCAGTGGTGTACGGCCAGTGTAGGAGATCGCTCCCCACACCATGATGCCGGGTGTTGGCCCTGTGTGCCTCGGTCGTATGCAGTCCTGATTGTGGCGCTCACCTGCGCGGCGCCAAACACGCATACGACCATCATTGGCACCAAGGCAGAAGCGACTCTCATCGTTGAAGACGACACGTCTCCATTCGTCCCTCCATTCACGCCTGTCGCGACACCATTGGAGGCGGGCTGCACGATGTTGGGGCGTGAGCGGAAGACGGCCTAACGGTGTGCGGGACCGTAGCCCAGCTTCATGGAGACGGTTGCGAATGGTCCTCGCCGATACCCCAGGAGCAACAGTGTCCCTAATTTGCTGGGAAGTGGCGGTGCGGTCCCCTACGGCACTGCGTAGGATCCTACGGTCTTGGCGTGCATCCGTGCGTCGCTGCGGTCCGGTCCCAGGTCGACGGGCACGTGCACCTTCCGCCGACCACTGGCGACAACATCGATGTACTGTGGGGACCTCACGCCCCACGTGTTGAGCAATTCGGCGGTACGTCCACCCGGCCTCCCGCATGCCCACTATACGCCCTCGCTCAAAGTCCGTCAACTGCACATACGGTTCACGTCCACGCTGTCGCGGCATGCTACCAGTGTTAAAGACTGCGATGGAGCTCCGTATGCCACGGCAAACTGGCAGACACTGACGGCGACGGTGCACAAATGCTGCGCAGCTAGCGCCATTCGACGGCCAACACCGCGGTTCCTGGTGTGTCTGCTGTGCCGTGCGTGTGATCATTGCTTGTACAGCCCTCTCGCAGTGTCCGGAGCAAGTATGGTGGGTCTGACACACCGGTGTCAATGTGTTCATTTTTCCATTTCCAGGAGTGTATGTTCACAAACAATTTCATTCTTTCCCTGCAAAAAATAAATAATTAGAGACAACTGTGAAAAACTTTTTGAACGGCCTTCGTACATGGTTCAGTGGGCACTGCATAAAACGTCGCGAATGGTAGGCTTTCTTCACTCAGATCTCGATCGAAAGTTAATGGAGGTTTGTCGGACTGATTGACTTTGTTACTGGTTTGGCTGTGTCAGATACATCCCATTACGGTCTGAACGAAATTGGGCTCAAAGTCAGATGTCAGAGGGCATTGTATCAGGAATACTCGATGCGATCTTAGGAATTTGTCAATGTAATGAGCAAGGAACGGTTCGCACGCCACATTATTGATTCGGCGTCTGTGTGTAGTAACTCTCATATGGATCGACCCGATTCGTAATAGACAGGTACTGTTCTAGTATTAGTATTGTGACTGCCTGCATTCCAGTGTGCCAGGATATTTGGGATGTAGTCAACGTTACGGCACGCGACTGGGTCGATAATGCTGTAACATCACAGGTTTGTCTTGCTTGATTATAGAGAAGTTTATTCACTCAGTGAAAATCTCTGCTGATGATATATTATTTAAAACTTCCATAAATATCCTCAAGAGACATTGTGTAAGTAAGTGCCATAACTCTTTACAAAAGCTCGTATGGATTCCATCTACTCCATGTGTCATATTAGCCTGTGCCTGTTGTAAGATTTACGTCAGTTCATCGGAGTCAAAGCGCTGAAAATGTCTGGCGTTTTCCTCCTCGCATTTTCTGCATCTGCTTCGAGCATGTCTGAACATGCATAGAAGCGACCGCTGCGTTGGTGCAGAGTCCTTGACGACGTTGGATTATGCAGTCTGTAATTAACTTTTGTGTATTATAACATGGCCCTTTGGATCCATCAAGGTGGCGAAGAGATTTTGTTGGGCTCGATTATTCTGAAATAACATTTGATATGAGTATACTTCGATTGAACTAAAGCTGTATGCGGATACCTAACTGCATGTCCATTTTCGGCTAGCAAGCTATATAATCATTGCCTTGTATTTTCTGGTACGAGATACGCTATGTTGTAGGCGGTAAGAATTTTCATACAGTTATCTGAGCGCGGTAAAATAGTATTCCGAATTAGACAATCGCCATTGAACCTTCGCCCAAGCTTAACGCTTAGAAATTCAGTGTGTTTCATCTTAGCACAATTCAGTCCCCATTCAATTCCGCTTTTGTACACACATCTAAAATAATTGGTGCTACCCCGGTTCCCAGACCTCCTGAAGATATTGACTGTTCAGAGATGTCACTAAACCCGTCTGAAAAAGGAAACAACCATTCGTGAGCAGCGCCTAATACTCGGAGGGGGTTCGACAGCTCATCAGTTCCAGTCATTCCACCAGAAAGGAGGTAAACGGCTCGTGTTGTCAGTAGTTCAACCACGCCTAGACGATCAATCCACGGTTTGATCGCGTCCGCATTGTTAATTTTGTGCCAGGAACGGCTCTCAACAAGGGAAGTGTCGGGGCGTCTCGGGGTGAACCAAACCGATGTTGTTCGGGCATGGATCAGATACAGAGAGGCAGGACCGTCGATGACATGTCTCACTCAGGCCGCCCAAGGGCTACTATTGTAATGGATGAACGCTACCTACGGATTATGGCTCGAAGAAACCCGGACAGCAACTCCACCATGTTGAACAGTGCTCTTCGTTGAGCCACAGGACGTCGTGTTACGACTCAAACTGTGCGCAATAGGCTGCATGATGCACAACTTCACTCCCGACCTTCATGGCGAGGTCCATCTTTGGAACCGCGACACCGTGCAGCGCGGTACGGATGGGCCCAGCGACAATGGACCCTTCAAGGTTGGCATCAAGTTCTCTTCACCTATGAGTGTCGCATATACCTTCATCCAGACAATCGTCGGAGACGTATCTGGAGGCAACCCGGTCAGGCTGAACGCCTTATACACATTGTCCAGTGAGTGCAGCAAGGTGGGGGTTTCCTGCTGTTTTGGGGTGGCATTATGTGGGGCAGTTGTACGCCACTGTTGGTCATGGAAGGCGCTGTAGCGGCTGTACGATACGTGAATGCCATCCTCCTACCAACAGTGCAACAATATCGGTAGCAAACTGGCGAGGAATTCGTCTTCATAGCATTACATGCATTGATCAAAAATAACAGTGGTATGTAATACACAAACCATATGAGTTAAGCCATTACTTGCAACTTCTTATTACATCGTCTATCTATGTACTTCTTGTATTCATAGCATTGAGAATGGCTAGCTTCTAGCTGATATCGAGATCTGCACAATAAAATTTAAAAAGGACGACTGATCGCTGCAATCTATGATTTACAAGTCAAATTTATACTTCTACTTGTGTGTGTGTGTGTGTGTGTGTGTGTTTGTGTGTGTGGGCGGGTATCCAATTTTTTTACTGGTTGGAAGCGACCTGCCAAGAATTCTTTAATGTGATGAAATGTTTGGGTCACAAATTAACGCATTCACCCAACATCATCAGTTATTAGTTCCAGGTGTTGCATCTACATCCAAACTTTACAAACAACTGTGATGCGCTCGATATAATACAGTTCGAACGTAACCAAATATTACCGATTCTCCTCATAGAGTGGGAGGACTGCTTAGATGTCTCGGTGAGCTCTCTAAATAATTCAGTGCTTTCTTAGCGGTACATACATAATAGTTTGTAGCATAATTACACAGGGTAATTAAAAATGAGCTTGACTTTTTCAAGCAATTGTAAAAGACAATGTCCGTACTGAGACATATTTGTTTATGGTAACAGCAACTCAGAAATGTTTTCTTACACCGATCTCCAGCAATACACTGCGGTGACAGAAGTGATAGCATATCTCCTACTATCGTGTCGTACCACTTTCTGTTGGGCATAGTGCTGCAACTAGGCTTGACATGGACTCAACACGTCGTTGGAAATCCCCTGCAGAAAAACTGAACCTTGCTGTCTCTGTGGCTGTCCATAGCTGCGGAAGTGTCGCCGGTGCAGGATTTTGTGCACGAATTGACCTATGTACCATAAATGTCCCATGTGACTCATGCTGGACGATCTGGATGGCCAAGTCATTCGGTCAAATTGTCTAAACTATTCTTCAAACCAATGGCTCGTTTCAATCCACGAAAATTACATAGTTGTTTTGGATCATGAAGTTCATAAATGGCTTCTGATGGGCTCCAAGTGGCCGAACATAACCATTCCCAGACATTGAGCTGTATGTACCAGAAGACCAAGTTCATTCCATGTAAATACAGCCCACACCATAATAGAGCCAACACCAACTTGCACCGTGCATTGTTGACAGCTTGGGTCCATGGCATCTTGGGGTCTGCGCCACACTCGAACTCTACAATCAGTTATTACACCTCATCTGACAGAGCCAAGGTTTTCCAGTACTCTAGTATCCAACTGATACGGTCACGATCCCTGGAGAGGCGCCGGAGGTGATGTTGTGCTGTTAGCAAAGGCACTCGCGCCGGTCGTTTGCTACCATAGCATATTAACGCTAAATTTCGCTACGCTGTCCTAACGGATACGTTCGTTGTACACTGTTGCTTGTCTGTTACCCCTGACAACTATACTCAAACGCTGCTGCTCGCCGTCGTTAAATGAAGACCGTCGGCCACAGTGTTTCCCATAGAGGTAATGCCCGAAATGTGGTATCGCCAGCACAGTATCGACACTGTGAGTCTCGGAATACTGAAATCCCTAACTATTTTCGAAATGGAATGTCCAAACTACCATTCCACATTGATAATTTGTCGTGTGGCCATAATTACAACGGAACATTTTCACATGATTTACCTGCGAACAAATGACAGCTCCGACAATGCACCGCCGATTTTATACCTTGTGCACGCGACACTAATGCCATCTGCATGTGTGCATATCGCTATCCCTAGACATACGTCATCTCAATGTATGACTTCCAGACCAAAGAAGATGGAATTTGCTTAGTTCGTGGCGCAACTGCAATAGGACAGAGATAGATAATTTAATTTGTCACCAGAGTAATGCTCTACTGCGCATCCACAACGAGGCTGGTGAATTTTTGGATACTGAGCCACGACGACGTTGGATCAGTCGTGCATCACCTGAAAATCTCCAGTTTCTGGCATGACACTTACACTCTCCGGTCTGGTTATATCAGAGACATTGTTTTCACACGTACTTTTCCTAACAACGTCTCTGACTTAAGAGGAAGTAACATGTCAGCTGTGAGTGACCTTTCTGCGGACAATTTAGAGCGAGAGTGGGTAGAATTGGAGGGGTTGGGTTGTTTGGGGGAGGACACAAGACAGCGAGGTCATCAGTCTCATTGTATTAGGGACGGACGCTGAGGGAAGTCGGCCGTGCCCTTTCAAAGGAACCATCCAGTCATTTGCCTGGGGCAATTTAGAGAAATCACGGATAACCTAAATCATAATGGCCGGACGCGGGATTGAACCGTCGTCCTCCCGAATGCGAGTCCAGTGTGCTATCCATTGCGCTACTTTGCTCGGAAATTGGACTATAGACTTGACGCGTGCTGTGCGGCTAATGGTTCACACATTGAACGTTTCTCAGCGCGGCACAAAGAAAATCCTCATTTGCTGTTACTAAACATTTTGTACAGCCACCTGTAAGTATTTCGTTCATTTTGAATAACACATACCTATAGCTTACTTTAAGTTTTTATTAAGGTTGTCAGGGGTAATATCACCAAATGTCAAGATTTCCAGTTATTCAGTGACGCTTTCCCTTGTAGTAAACAATTGGTCTGCTCTCTGTTGTAGCACTTTTATACGTATTTTCTTCCTTTGTGAATGTCAAAATCCTGTCATTCTAGGGCAGCATCCTCAAAGACGCTATGTAAATTTGTCTTTGGTGAAACTTCTAAAATCTGGACAACGGGTACACCAACAGGCAAGCGTACAAACAAATTTCGGCTAAACAACCTCCAGAGGACACAGGCACAGGGCGGTCAGTTTCTGGGGCAGACAGCGGGCCGTGAAATGACTTTTGTCGCTCTGGGGCGCAGTCCAGAAACGGGGGTAACAAGACGAATGTCTACGGAGCGGACAACGCGGTCGAACCTTACACCAGTGTACACTGGGAGAGAAAGGGAGTGGGGGGAAGGGATGGAAAATAAGAACGAAAGTAACCCTCAGCTGATCAGGTCACTGGTAAGTAACATAGCTCGAGCGAATTGGACCATGAAAAATGTTTCAGTGTAGTATAAAAAGTAACTGAAAGAATTATGCAAGTAGATGAACAGGAATGACACTTTCATTCAATAAGAATGATTACACTGAGGTCATCGCAATTCATAATAGTCCTCTGGACATTATAAAATGCGGAATATATATATATATATATATATATATATATATATATATATATATATATATATATATATATATATATATACGGTGGTCCATTGATAGTGACCGGGCCAAATATCTCACGAAATAATCATCAAACGAAAAAACTGCGAAGAACTAAACTTGTCTAGCTTGAAGGGGGAAATCAGAAAGCGCTATGGTAGGACTGCTAGAAGGCGCTGTCATAGGCCAAACGGATATCAACTGCGTTTCTTTAAATAGGAACCCCCATTTTTATTACGTATTTGTGTAGTTCGTAAACAAAAATGAATGTTTTAGAGACCACTTTTTTCGCTTTGTGATATATGGCGCTGTAACAGTCACAAACGTATAACTAGGTGGTATCACGTAATATTCCGCCAGTGCGGACGGTATTTGCCGGCCGCGGTGGTCTAGCGGTTCTAGGCGCTCAGTCCGGAACCGCGCAGGCTCGAATCCTGCCTCGGGCATGGATGTGTGTGATGTCCTTAGGTTAGTTAGGTTTAAGTAGTTCTAAGTTTTAGGGGACTGATGACCAAAGATGTTAAGTCCCATGGTGCTCAGAGACATTTGAACCAATTTGCTGACGGTATTTCCTTCGTGATGCATTACCCGTGTTAAAGTGGACCGTTTACCAATTGCGGAAAAGGTCGATATCGTGTTGATGTATGGCTATTGTGATCAAATTGCCCAACGGGCGTGTGCTATGTATGCTGCTCGGTATCATGGATATCATCCAAGTGTCCGGACCGATCGCCGGATAGTTACGTTATTTAAGGAAGCAAGAAGTGTTCAGCCACATGCGAAACCACAACCACGACCTGAAACAAATGAGGATGCAAATTTTCAAATGTGTGTGAAATCTTATGGGACTTAACTGCCAAGGTCATCAGTACCTAAGCTTACACACTACTTCACTTACATTATCCTAAGGACGAACACACACACCCATGCCCGAGGGAGGACTCGAACCTCCGCCGGGACCAGCCGCACAGCCCATGACTGCAGCGCCAGAGACCGCTTGGTTAAGCCCGCGCGGAGAATGATGATGCCCAATTA
The DNA here is from genome assembly GCF_021461395.2 of Schistocerca americana. Classification (NCBI taxonomy): domain Eukaryota; kingdom Metazoa; phylum Arthropoda; class Insecta; order Orthoptera; family Acrididae; genus Schistocerca; species Schistocerca americana. The sequence goes on along the minus strand of NC_060122.1, from coordinate 189,673,199 downwards.
GGTGTTTTAGCTGCTATCGCGGCTAATCTGCACATCAGTAGCAGACAAATTGCACGAGAATCGGGAATCTCAAACACATCGGTGTTGAGAGGAATATCGTTGCACGTATTGCCAAATGCATTGAGGTTGACCGACATCATTTTAAGCATTTATTGCATTAATGTGGTATTCACATTCAATCACGCTGTAACAGAATTCGTTCTCAGAAATGATATGTTCACAAAAGTACATGTATCACATAGGAAAAACCGAAATGAAATATTCAAACGTACCTAAGTTCTGTATTTTAATTTAAAAAACCTATTTGTTACCAACTGTTCGTCTAAAATTGTGAGCCATATATTTGTGACTATTGCAGTGCCATTTCTCACAAAGCGAAAAAAGTGGTCCAACTAAAACATTCATATTTCTATACGTACTACACGAATGTGTAATAAAAAATGAGGGCTCCTAATTAAAAAAAAACGCTGTTGATATCCGTTTGACCTACGGCAGCGCCATCTAGCGGCCCAACCATAGTGTCATCTGGTTTCCCCCTTCAAGCTAGACAAGTCTCGTTCTTTGTAGTTTTTTCGTTTGACGCTTATTTCGTGAGATATTTTGCCCGGTAGCGATCAATGTACCACGATATATATAAACTTCAACAACAACAAGGGAACATGGATGAAGAAATCTACAGAAGAACTATACAAACATACGGAGACAATCACAGAAAAGATTAGAAAACGCAGACTACAATTATATGGACACCTATACAGAATGCCATCACACAGACTGACCAAACAGATCTTTGACTGGGTAACCACTAGAAACAACAAATGGGTGGTAGAGGTAAAAAACGACCTGAACCAACTCAACATGACAGCGGACACAACAAACGACAGAATAAAATTCAGGAAACTCATTAAGAAAAACAAACTACATGAGATGCACTGTGACAAAGGAACATGCGTAAAATGGACCGAAGAACGCAAACAAGATCACAGCCGGAAGATGAAATATGGGCAACCAAAAAGGCAATCAAGGTGAAGCCGAAGACACGAAGCCGACAAGAAGCATGGACAGAGGGCCGGAAACAGAAATACAGCGAGCGAATGAGGGAAGTTTGGGCAGCAAGGAAGGCAGCAAAAGGAATTGGCCATGTAGTTTAGTCTAACTGCGCTCTTTAAGGGCAAAACACCAACAATGACAGTGATAACATACCTAAACTTCATCTAGCACAAGGTGCGTCGTGTACATTAAACTGCGCACCAAAAGGTCTCCACTGATGTCAATCGCCGATACATTCAGAGACTGTAATTCGAGCAGCGTAATGGCAACGTTGGAACTATTACTGCAAGACGTGGTCGTATATGCCTTTCCACCTTAAGGAAATGTCATCAGTTATCTCGCAAGAAAATGACAGACATTCGAGGGCTTTCAGAGCTTAAATGACGTGTGTCAGACCAAACTTGAACTGACGAAACACATACCTTCTTATTTGTTGATTGGCGGCGTGCGACTGATCGTAATGTAAAACGGTCAGCCGCGAACTACACTCATGTTCATAAATTAAGGATAATTGCAGACTGCGGTGCCACACAACGTGGCGCTACACAAAAATGGCGTTAATAGCATAGGCACATAGGGACCACACACGACACAGATATGCAAGTCCACGGCATTGGTGATGATTTGAGAAAACCGTCCCGAAACACTTGTACTACAAAATACTACAGTTTCTTGCGCATGTACCCCGACATCAATATGGGATATGATCACCATCTACACGTACACAGGGCGCAAAACGCGTTGGCACACTCTGGATCACGTGGTCGAGCAGCTGCTGGGGTTTATCCTCCCATTCTTGCACCACTACCTGTAGGAGCTCCTGAAGTGTCCTAGGGGTTTGAAGACGTGCAGCGATACGTAGACCGAGAGAATCACAGACGTGCTCGATGGTGTTTAGGTCTGGAGAACAGGCAAGCCACTCCATTCGCCTGGTACCTTCTGTTTCAAGATACTCGTCTATGGTGGCAGCTCAGTGGGGCCGTGCGTTATCATCCATCAGGAATAAGATGGGACCCACTGCACCCCTGAAAAGGCGGTCATACTGGTGCAAAATGACGTCCCGATACACCTGACCTGTTACAGTTCCTCTGTCAAAGACATGCAGGGGTGAACCTGCACCAATCATTATCCAATCCCACACCATCAAACCACGACCTCCATACAGGTCCCTGTAAATGTATATGATCCCACTTCTGACACCAACTGTAGATGTACACAGGGTTTGGAAAAGGGGGGGAAGGCGGTTTTTACAGATGCCTCGTGATGACAGGGTGCAGGAGGCCGAGTGGTCAGGATTAGAGAGTGGGCACCCAGGGCTGCCGTTAAATGACAAAACAAGGAATTAAGTACAATAAAGGGGATATATTTCAATATACGGAGTACAACAGCCGCGCCTACGGTCTGAAGGTAGTGGGCTTAGACCAGTCTAGCAGGTCGAACAATTAAATGAAATGGGCAACGGAAGGGAAAGCGATTCATGTTGACTTACGTTAGTTGCCAGTTGCCAAGAGCAGAGCCAGAAGTTCTGCCTTCCAAGAAGACGTCTGTCCCCCTCGAAGTCTGGATTCCAAGAGAGAGAAGCAAGTGTGTTCTGCACCGCAGGTCGCTCCGGCGTCCACACACGTGATCGGTATCCCGCGCACGCTAAATCAATCGCTTGAATTCGCTAGCAGTTTCAGCAGAAGGCTCAGGGGGTCTCCTGTAAGCAGCTTTAGCAGGACAGAAATGCGTCGGTTCTGAAAGAGATGCGACTTGTGTTACGTAGACACGACGTTAATTACTCTGGGAGAGGATCTGTAATGATTCCACTGAGCCTTTGAAATAAATTTCTTAAACCAATTCCCTAAAATACTCCTTGATTGGCTTCCATCCTGTACATCCCTTTCAAGGACTTTAAGGGGTTGGTATCTGGTTCCTGGTTCAGGCCAGATGAAGATACGGCGAAAATCACTGGACTACACCTGGAGTCGTCCGTGAACATAACCTTGGACCGTTGTTCCAAAGACCATTTACTGTGTTCTTGACACCAGGCTTTACGGACTCTCCTGTGACCAGGGGTCAGTGGAATGCACCTTGCAGGTCACCGTGCGAGAAAACCATGTCTGTTTAGTCGTCTGTAGACTCTATGTCTGGAGACAACTGTTCAAGTGGCTGCGGTAAGGTGCCGAGCAAGGCTACCTGCAATACTGCGTGGCCGTCCGCGGGCACTGATGGTCAGATATCGGTGTTCTTGTGTTGTTGTACACTGTGGACGTCCCGTACTGCAGCGCCTCGACACGTTTCCTGTCTGCTGGAATCGTTGCCATGATCTTGAGATCACACTTCGTGGCACACAGAGGGCCCGTACTACTACCTGCTGTGTTTGACCAACCTCCAGTCGCCCTAATATTCTACACCTCATAACGTCATCAATATGTGTTCGTTGAGCCACTTTCAACTCACAGTCACCATTAGCACGTATGAAAACGTCTGCACACTTACTCACTGTGTAAGTAGGCTGTTTATGTTTTCTTTATGTAAGTAGGCTGTTTAGGTTCTTATTGGCAACGTTACGTAGCGCTCAATACGAAAATCACTGGCTGTGCTGTGTGCAGTCTGTGGCTGCTTTGCATTGTTGTAATACTCGCCATTGTAGTGTTAGGCAGCTGGCTGTGAACAGCGCGTAGCGTTTGTAACACTACCGCCCTGCTCGGACGTAGGTTAGCTCTATAAAGCCTGTACTGTAATAAGTTCACGGGCTTCACCTTATAAACAAGGATTTTAGTACATAAGTTGACCGCGTGTACCTAATAGAAGCAAGATCGGACTTATATTCAGTCAATAACTACAGTGATGCGTCAAGCAAATGTAAAGTATAATTACTCTTTCGCACGGACAAGAAGTACACACAGTAGGTGCTACCTATAACTAACAATTCGGTCGCCAGCCTACTTAGGCAATTAGTGAGTTTTTTCCTTGTACAAGTGGGTGCATGTACAAGCATAGTAACACGTAGTAACGATACGGTATATGGCAAAGTTTGGAATCCGAAAATTCCACTGAACTAAAGTTTGCTCTTTTTGTACTAATTTGGACGAACTACATTTACACAACACCACACAGTAATGATTACTACTAACTACATTTTTGTATGTTGAGCAGACTGACATCGGGCATAGATTACCCTATAATTAGCAGTTTTGAAAGCACATATACAATGTTACTATTAAAGATGGAAAAACACTAATACACTTAGGTATAATATAGAATTTAGCTTTACTGGTCAAATCTGAGCAGTACACATCAAGGTTTTAACGAATTGATAAGAGAAAAAAAGGGGGGGGGGCCCTGAAACTGTTATAGTGGTTATACTGAAACTGTTAAGTACTGAAGGCAAATTAACACACAAAATTTATCAATCTCTGGATAACTACTCTTTTGTTTTACTTATGAATAATTTAACTGTCATTATTTCTGTTTCAAATTAATTAAATAACATCGCTAACTCAATTCAAAAAAAAAAAACTCTTTTGGTCTTTACCAATATTTGCAACAACATACAGAACTATAGATTCCTTTATGGCATAGATTACTCTGCTGATAATTTTCATCAACACAAACATTAAACTTTCTATTTAGGATACTCGGATTGCACAATACGAGGTAAGGATCCTGTCTAGGTCAGTGATCAGGATAAGTCATGGCTAAAGCAATTCTGGTAAAAGTCACGTTATTATTGAACCATTAGAAACAGTTTCGACACTGGTCCACACAGATACACTTCTAAAGATGAAATAAATGTTTGACCTGTGCAAGTCGGTGCGGCGGATGGCGGGCAGCGAGATAGCGGGCAGCACGGCACACATACAAGCACGGCTAAGGCTCACACAACATCGGCACTTTCCATCTTCTTAGCGTCGTAATTTTTCCAATTTTGTGCCTCAGAATATAGCCATGCCAAGTAGTCGTCGGAATCGGTTCATCCGAGGCTCAATGGAATCCACTTTTCCTGGGTAGCCTCCTCGGTACAGTACGTGTACTTCCGACTGTTGCTCGCCTCCGACTGTGTTACTGAGCCCGTTGTGCAGAACCGCGCTAGTGTGCGTTTTCCCGCCTCGCCTGCCTCCACCTTTTCCCGCTCCCCTACAGGTAGGGTATTCACCACAGGTTTTCTACTACACATATCCTAACGCATTACCTACGTATGGACCAAGTGTATAAATTACAATTTTCACATCTTACAATAGTTTTAACACTAAATACACTTCCCTTTGATTACCACATTATTTGAAATCTAACAGAAATAATAATATTCGTTTCAAAAGTTACACACAGTTTCTTTAATATGACACGAAAAGAATCGAAAAAGAAATTCAACACATTGCTATTATTAATTTATCTAAATTCATAAAGAAAAAAATTTATTATACGTATAATTGTCGTTACACATGCCCCTGTTTCCAGAAAATTTTCTTAAGTCTAAATTTTATGGGAACACTAATAAATCTTACAATTATACAGTGGTTCCGAGTCTTTACTTAATTGTTCAAAAAGATTTACACTACATATTTCCTTTTGCTCACTGTATATAGGTTTACACTTTTTTTTATTACTTCTAGAATAATTACTTGTCATTTACTCAAGTGCCTTTTGCACAGTCCAACTTCCCATCATAACCTCACTAAAATAGCAATTTACTCATTTTTTCTGAATTTCTCAAAGAAATAATTTAAAATTCTGGAATACAAATATTTAACTACAAAAACAATTGCATATTTTGTATACACTATAAAATAATTTATCGCTGCATGCTTTGAATAGCAGTCCATTTTCTTACTTACTAAACAAAACACACACACATATATTCAGAAAATTAATTACACATATTTGCTGCCTATTATGCGGATTTGGGCAGTCCTTTTCACTTCATATGGTGACATCTCCTGGATCACATTTACAATTTTCCATCGATTATTTATCTGCCCTCATTGGTATTTGGCAGTCCTTCATATTATGGTTCATACACTGCCCATTTTCATTTTGACAGTCCCATCTTTTATCTGACTGATAGCATTTATCCTTTCTTTTCAGTCCTTTTCTCCATACATTTTTACAGTTACAGTACAATTGGTAATCTGAAACTCACATAACTACATTAGCACACTTTCAAGGGTATACAGACATTTACAAAGATTAGATACATTTAGAATAATTTGGGTTCAGCATAAGATACAGCACATTTACTCGTTCCTAGGTACATACAATTTTAGGTCCACAATATTTCTTACGCCTAAAGGTCTTTTGGATTTTGGGTAGATCAGGTAGTAAGCATTGTCGTGTGGAATATTCTGTATTATATATGGTCCATTATAAATATATTTAAATTTTGAAATTTCATGGTTTAGTTCACTAGACTTTTCGTGGGTTTTTAAAAGAACATAATCTACAATTTTAAATTTTGAAACTTTTAAATTTTTATTGTGTCTTTTAGATCTAGATTCAGCTTTTTGCTTTGCCCTTTTTATCACCAATTCTTTCTTTTGATCCAATCCCAAACTTGTACAAGGTGGAAACTCTAGTTTTTCTTCAATTAAACTTTTACTACTTCTCCCTAACAAAATTTCTTCCGGTGGAAATCCTGTAGTTTCATGATGTAAGGTGTTCATGACATTCTCAAAATCCGATATAAATCTGCCCCAGGCTCTATGATTGTGACTGCAGTATGTTCTACACAATCTCCCTATTTCTCGCATGTACCTTTCAACCGGGTTGCTAGCAGGATGATAAGCTGAGATATATTTAATCTCCACACCATTTCTCTCCATTCCTTCTTTCCAAATTTTGGATATGAACTGGGGTCCATTGTCAGATAGTACAGCTTTGGGCTTCCCGATGGTCCTAAAGTATTCGACCATCCTATTAAATACAGCTTTTGCTGTTGCTTTTTTCAAGGGGTATAATTTCACAAATTTTGAAAATACTTCCAATATCACCAAAATATACGCACAGTTTCCCGAAGTCTTTGGGAGGGGACCATATAAATCTACTGATAATAAGTCTAGGGAGTCTTCAGGCAACGTACTTTGCATTGGTCCCTTACTAGTTTTGTTCGGCACTTTGGCTTTTTGACAGACATCACATGACTTAATTCGTTCCTTTACCTTCTTACTTATACTACCAGTAATCACTACTACATTATTCAATTTATCCAAACATTTCTTTGGCCCACTATGGCCCAATGCTAAATGAAAATAATCTATGACCTCGGTATCAAACTGGTGTGGCCAACATACTCTCCATTCCTCAGTGGCTAAATCTTTCCTCCTATATAAAATGCCTTTATAAATTTTGTAATATTTCTTAATTTGAGGATACTGTACACTGCCAAAATTTACCTTCACTGATTTCCAGGTTGAATCCTCATTCTGATGGTATCTCATATTTTTACATATCTGCTCAATTTTCCTCTTTCCTGAAACCTCTTTCATATACCTTATCTGAAAAGTACCCTCTTCCCCATTTTCATTTGGCACTTCACTCACACCATTAGGCAATCGAGATAAAGCATCTGCCACATAATTCTCAGTACCTTTAACATAGTAAATATCGTAATCAAATTGTTGTAGGTACAAAGCCCAACGAGTCAGCCTACCATTAAGTAAACGGCAATCTTTAAGAAAAGTTAAAGCTTTGTGGTCAGTATGTATGATGAGCTTATGGCCCCACAGGTAATTTCTAAATTTCTTTAGCCCCCATATAATGGCTAAAGCTTCCTTTTCCGAAATAGTGTAGTTCCTCTCGTATTTTGTTAGAGTTCTACTTGCAAATGCGATAGTCCTGTGTTCGATTTCTTTGTCATTACAGATTTCTTGGAAAACTTCTATACCAATTCCATAAGCGCTGCTGTCAGTACTCATATGGAAAGGTTCTGATAGTATGGGGTGATGCAAAATATTGTCATTCAAAAGTTCGTTCTTCAATTTTTCAAAATCTCTCATGCACCCTTCAGTCCACACAAAAGCACTATTTTTCTTAAGTAAATTATTCAGATGAGGACTATTAAAAACTTGCCCCTTGACGAACTTTCTATAAAACCCCCATAAACCTAAAAAGGCTTTCAACTGTTTTCTATTTCTAGGAGCCGGACATCCTGATATTGCACTTAACTTTTCTGGATCCTTGCCAATGCCGCTTGTGGTAATAATGTGCCCCAGAAACTTTATTTCCGATTTCACAAATTCACATTTCTTCCACTTAAGTGTCATGCCCCCTGCTTGTAGAGCAACAAAAACTTTCCGCAACAACTCGCAATGCTCTTGCCATGCTTCTGTAGCAATCAGTAAATCGTCTACATAAATGGTTAGCCGGGGACTCAGTTCTCTCCCTAACACAAAGTCCAGTGCCCTAATAAATACTGCCACAGAAGTGCTAAGCCCAAACGGCACTACTTTATACTGATAGCATTTCCCGGCGAATAGAAAAGCGGTATATTTACGGGATTCTTTACTTAATGGGATTTGCCAGTATCCGGCTGTCATATCCAGACTGGTTAAATACTTCACGTTATAAAATTTTTGGAGCATTTCGTCCAGATTTTCAGGTCTGTCTATTTCCTTCTTTACAATTTTGTTCAAAGTCCTGGCGTCGATAACTACTCTCACTCCCCCATCTCTTTTGTTCACTATGATAAGGGGACTATTATACTCGCTGCTACTTCGTTCGATTACCCCCCACTCTATCATTTTATCTATTTCCACTTGAACAGCCTGCCTCTTTGATATGGGTATCGAAAACGGTGTTACGAAGAAAGGTTTATGCTCTATGATCTCAATCTGATATTCAAAATTCTTAACTAGGCCAGGTTTGTCCGAAAATACGGGGCGGTTACTATCTAAAATTTCAAGTAATTCTGCTTTCTGTACGGGAGATATTCCCTCTAAATTTTCCACCATTCCCTTAAATTCCTGCCCCTGCTCGTCACTATCATTTAATATTCTCTGGACATGGTACACCTCGTACTTGTTTGTCAACCCATCATTCCCTTGGTCGATCTCCAACAACAAAGAATCGATTTCTGAATCAAACACTTTCCCACTTTCCTCAAAATTTAATTCCAAATTCCTAAATGTAGTATTTATTTTGATCACTCCCTGGATACAGTCAATAATAACCTTTTCTTTATCCAACCAATCTATCCCCAAAATCATTTCAGTACTCAAGTCTGGCACAACCAAGAAATCATGTTCAAAGTTTTGTCCTTTTATACTAAATTCAATCAAAATCTGGTTCTTTACCGGCTTGCTAGCCTTACCAGTTGCACCAACAATTTTTACACCTGTCACTGACATAATTACTAGCCCAGGTTTATCACAAATATGTTCGAAAAATGACTGAGAAATTGCACTTATCTGAGACCCAGTATCAAGAAGTACTTGCAATTCCACGTTATAAATTTCAATTGGTATTATAGTTTGTTTAACCGTCGAATGTTTTTCGTTAGCGTGGTCTTCCTTGAGCAAATCCGGGTCGACAATAACATCGTCCCAAGATAGGCTTTTAACATTCACTTCACATATATCTGGCGGTTTCTTGGGTTCCGGAAGTTCAAAGTTATCAATTACCCGAACTCTTCGCGAAATAAACCCTGAGTCGTCCGGTGGCTCTTTCTTTCTTTGTTCGGTCTCAACATCTGGATTTTGCTTTGAAGTTTCTTCCTCATTAGGTACAATGCCACAATTAACTGCATCCCTATTATTTTCACTGATTTTCTCATACCCTCTTTCAGTAAAAGTATATTCATTTTCCTTTACACCTGAAAATTCATCTTCACTAGAGTCATTACTACTCTCTTCCTCAACATCAGATTCACTTAAGTACGCTACTTTTGCACAATAGGGAGCGTTAGTACATTCATTTTCGTCTGTATTTGCGTATCTTTCATCATCTGAACTATCGTCGGAATCCGACCATTCCGGATCGCTTTCAGGTTCTAACATAAAAGCTTTTCTGAGACAGGCACTAAGTTCTTCCTCTGTATTGTCGTCAGGCTTAGATTTTAATTCAATCTCCTCTTTTGGCAAAACGGCCTCATCCTCAGCTTTATTCACATCCACTGTGACTTCATATTTGGTGTAATCCTCGTGGACTTTAATTACTTTCAGGTAATCATCTACCCCTTCTCCACGGTGCCTCTCGGTAGCAGCTTGTACTATTGGCGGACTGTTAGCAGAAGTTATTTCTTCATCAATGCGGAGGATTTCATCCTCCAAATCCTTCCTATCATTAACCTTCATCCTATTGGCAGCACGCGTACTTTGCGCGGCGCTATTTATTCTCCCCTCTTCAAATTTGGGCCACGTCACTTTATGGACGTCCCTACTATCTCTCTTTCCACCAACTAATTTCTTCGCCTCATACTCCTTCTTAAAATCCTCCCACTCACATTGCTTTAGGCCCTTGTACAGATCATCGATCTGCACACGCCAATCAGTTACTTCTGCTAATTCATTATCGCCTTTTACCTCATTGCAAACACTGTTAACCGCACCTCTCTGTGTACTCACAGTCTCATTTATTGTTTCCTTTGCCACGGAATTATCACTCGTAAAATTTTCATTAGCTCTGACTGCTACGTTCGTACCTACTGCTGCCGTATTGCTAGCGGCTTCTTTCCGAACAGATGTTCGGCTAGGCTGGGCCGTTGCCCTCTGATGCTCCACTCGCCTGTTAACATGTAGCGCTCTGTGCGGCAGCGATGATTCATTCTCGCTCGCACCTGACGCTGGTTTCGCCACAACACGTCGCCGCGTTCCATGCTCGTCCCTAGCCTGTTTTATTACATTACGGTCGGTCCGGTATCTTTTCTTGAATCGGGGCCGGTATGTATTGTCCGCTTCCGTTTGGCCCGCAACGTTCGCGGAAATTAGTTTCCCGCGTCGTTATTATTTTGCGCGGTATACCCTCTACCGCGACCTGGATTATTTCCTCTACCTCTTCCTCTGCCTCTTCCTCTCTGTATTACATTGACGCGAAATCCATCGCCGTCATTTCGTTCGTCATTGTGTCGGTTATTACGGTTACCAAAACTTTGATAATTGGCACGACTTTCGCGCCAATGATCTTCGTCTTCGACTCTTTCGAGAAATGCTTGGAAGCTGCGATGATTGCTTCCTACATACCTTTTTGAATCCTCCGGAAGCTTTTTATATAGCTCCCAGATAATTTCCGAATCTGATCTTCTACCTCTTAGGTGTGTCAATTTCCGGTACCAATACTCACAGAAATCTTTCAAAGAATTTCTGCCCCGGTTATTATGCTGTTTGGCCATGATAAACTCGCGCCATAAATGGTCCTGCTTTTGTTCAGACCAATATTCTTCCGTAAATCTTTGCCTGAATTCTTCGAAAGTCATTCGTTCGGTATTTAAATTTATTCCCCAGCGCTTAGCGTCACCTGCTAGGGCGCTAATTACTACGTTTATCTTTTCCTGATCAGACAAGTGCTCAGGAAATACTCTCTCGCAATTTTTGATAAAATCTAACGGATGCCACCCGTTATGTTTCTTGGCCGGATCGAAGCGTTCCTCGCCTTCTAACAGCTTCGTAATTGGTGTGCCATTACAGACAACACCAGGCCTATCTTTAATTTTGCTCTCCAGATCGAAAATTTTGCCCTGAATTTTCGTAGTATTTTGTTCACAATTGTGAACACATCCGGTTACTTTTTTACTTAAATCACTTTCAGTGTCTGAAACTACCTTTTTCAATTGCGATATCCCGTGTTGACATTCGTTTACGATCTCAGTTTTAAGACCGAAAACTTTTTCGTCTACCTTAGTTTCAACCAAAGGTTCTACTTTCTCTTGGATGTTGAGAATTTCAACATCAAATCTACTATTAATGTTTCCAATTTCCTCCTGCATAGTATCCATATTTTTGTTAATGGTATCAATTTCAAATTTCAGAGTATTTACCACAGAACTTAAATTACCCACTTTTTGTTCTACCTGTTCTATCTGTTTACTAATTTTAATTCCCTGTCCTTCCACCTGTGCTTTAATTTGATCCACCTGTGTTTTGAGTTGCTCGTCAACGTGTGTTTTAAGCTGCTCATTTTGCGTTTTGAGCTGCTGATCAACATGTGTTTTAAGCTGATTAACCTGATTGCCGACTTGATTTTGAAGTTGCTCATTCTGTCCTGCAATTTGTTTGGTTAATCGTTCAAATAAGTCGTTCATACTTAAAATTTTTATACTGTTTTGTTCTACAGGATCGATGTGTTCCGATTCTACTTCAGAAGTTTCTTTCGGTTCTTTCTTTATCTGTGGTGAATCAAATATGTCAGTGGATTCGTTCACATACCCACTATCATCTACAAAGTCACCCTCTGCTTCCTGTTTTGTCCCTTGTTGTGTTCGAGGCGATCTCAACCTTTCAATCTGTTCATTGACATGTTCGTGGTATTGTATGTACGCCCATTGTCTTTCGCTAACGCCATCTGTTATCTGGCCGCGTAAACTCCGGCTACTGCCAGCCGCATTCTCCATTTCACTTGGCGCATCTACCCTGCCTACGTTCCTGTCCATATTGAATGCCAACTATACCACACTATTATACTTGACTCACACTGCAGTTTATTTTGCTAAACTTTATTGCTATTCGTGCCACTGAACATCCACTGTTCAATCTTTACGTTAATTTGTAACCGACAACAGATGGATGTCCTGTCACGGTCGCCACTTGTAACACTACCGCCCTTCTCGGACGTAGGTTAGCTCTATAAAGCCTGTACTGTAATAAGTTCACGGGCTTCACCTTATAAACAAGGATTTTAGTACATAAGTTGACCGCGTGTACCTAATAGAAGCAAGATCGGACTTATATTCAGTCAATAACTACAGTGATGCGTCAAGCAAATGTAAAGTATAATTACTCTTTCGCACGGACAAGAAGTACACACAGTAGGTGCTACCTATAACTAACAATTCGGTCGCCAGCCTACTTAGGCAATTAGTGAGTTTTTTCCTTGTACAAGTGGGTGCATGTACAAGCATAGTAACACGTAGTAACGATACGGTATATGGCAAAGTTTGGAATCCGAAAATTCCACTGAACTAAAGTTTGCTCTTTTTGTACTAATTTGGACGAACTACATTTACACAACACCACACAGTAATGATTACTACTAACTACATTTTTGTATGTTGAGCAGACTGACATCGGGCATAGATTACCCTATAATTAGCAGTTTTGAAAGCACATATACAATGTTACTATTAAAGATGGAAAAACACTAATACACTTAGGTATAATATAGAATTTAGCTTTACTGGTCAAATCTGAGCAGTACACATCAAGGTTTTAACGAATTGATAAGAGAAAAAAAGGGGGGGGCCCTGAAACTGTTATAGTGGTTATACTGAAACTGTTAAGTACTGAAGGCAAATTAACACACAAAATTTATCAATCTCTGGATAACTACTCTTTTGTTTTACTTATGAATAATTTAACTGTCATTATTTCTGTTTCAAATTAATTAAATAACATCGCTAACTCAATTCAAAAAAAAAAACTCTTTTGGTCTTTACCAATATTTGCAACAACATACAGAACTATAGATTCCTTTATGGCATAGATTACTCTGCTGATAATTTTCATCAACACAAACATTAAACTTTCTATTTAGGATACTCGGATTGCACAATACGAGGTAAGGATCCTGTCTAGGTCAGTGATCAGGATAAGTCATGGCTAAAGCAATTCTGGTAAAAGTCACGTTATTATTGAACCATTAGAAACAGTTTCGACACTGGTCCACACAGATACACTTCTAAAGATGAAATAAATGTTTGACCTGTGCAAGTCGGTGCGGCGGATGGCGGGCAGCGAGATAGCGGGCAGCACGGCACACATACAAGCACGGCTAAGGCTCACACAACATCGGCACTTTCCATCTTCTTAGCGTCGTAATTTTTCCAATTTTGTGCCTCAGAATATAGCCATGCCAAGTAGTCGTCGGAATCGGTTCATCCGAGGCTCAATGGAATCCACTTTTCCTGGGTAGCCTCCTCGGTACAGTACGTGTACTTCCGACTGTTGCTCGCCTCCGACTGTGTTACTGAGCCCGTTGTGCAGAACCGCGCTAGTGTGCGTTTTCCCGCCTCGCCTGCCTCCACCTTTTCCCGCTCCCCTACAGGTAGGGTATTCACCACAGGTTTTCTACTACACATATCCTAACGCATTACCTACGTATGGACCAAGTGTATAAATTACAATTTTCACATCTTACAATAGTTTTAACACTAAATACACTTCCCTTTGATTACCACATTATTTGAAATCTAACAGAAATAATAATATTCGTTTCAAAAGTTACACACAGTTTCTTTAACATGACACGAAAAGAATCGAAAAAGAAATTCAACACATTGCTATTATTAATTTATCTAAATTCATAAAGAAAAAAATTTATTATACGTATAATTGTCGTTACACGTTGCGCAGTTGGAGGTGAGCCGCCAGCAGTGGTGGATGTGGAGAGAGAGATGGCGGAGTTTTGAAATTTGTCATGAACTGCTATATTTATATATGATGATATCAAGGTAAATACATTGTTTGTTCTCTATTAATATCTTTCATTTGCTAACTATCCCTATCAGTAGTTAGTGCCTTCCATAGTTTGAATCTTTTATTCAGCTGGCAGTAGTGGCGCTCGCTGTATTGCAGTAGCTTGAGCAGCGAAGATTTTTGTGAGGTAAGTGATTTGTGAAAGGTATAGTTTAATGTTAGTCAGGGCCATTCTTTTGTAGGGAATTTTGAAAGTCAGATTGCGTTGCGCTAACAAAATATTGTGTGTCAGTTTAAGCACAGTCATGTATAATTGTTCAAAGGGTACGTTTCAACTGCACCGTACTTTGACATGCACCACCACACCTCTGCATATGTAGACTGCTGCCAGCGCCACCGTGCGACGACCGCAGGTTAAATGCACCGCATGGTCATACCCCAAGGTGATTTGAACCCCCAAACGGCCCACCAGAGCATTGTTTCACTATCTAACAGCATTATCCTTAATTTATGAGCATGATTGTAGTTCGGGTTGTGGCGAGGAGGGCCACATACGGTCCCATTGGCTTCGCAGATGGCTGATTCAAATGCCAGTAGGAGATCTCGCAGTGCTCCCTGTCACCTACACCGCTATTGCAAAGCCGTTGAGTTCATTGGCCCAGATTCCTTTCGATCGGCCACTGTTGAAGAACGCTGACGGAGAGGCGAGTCTTCAGATCACCTTGGCGGGAAAAACGTCCTGGATCACCCTTCACAACCAGAGTAACGTCTTTACAGTAGCGAAGGACGTCGACTCGGGCGTAGTACGAGCTTCTTCTTTCCTTCCAGTTGGGTGATGGCCGATCCCACTCCAATATATAAAAAGTAATTTTGAAGTGGAAGTCACCAAGCAAGAGCAAAAAAAGTAATCATGCACCACCTGATCTTTGTCTTCTCAGGATGGACGCATCGATCTGGGAAGAGATAAAGCTCAGCGTGCCTCCTTCCCCGCCTACATCGTCAGTTCGTCCTCCACAATCTGTGATGCATTTTCTTCCGCCACCTGCGCACTCTGTTGACAGGAGGTCTCTGGAGGTCGCCGACATGGGGCTGCATAGATGTTTCTACCTCTGTACAACGCATTGGTGCTGTTTCTGTTTCTTGGGCTGACGACATAGAGGAGGAATCGTAACGGCCTGTAAATACCATGGGTTACCATGTTCCACCGGTTGTGACCCCTGCTGCCTCATCACTGTGAACGTCGCGGTTTCTACCGTATTCTTCGGTGTGCCCAAACCGGATGCCACTGATGGACTCCGGGTCTCCGCAACAAGAGTGCCGCAACAGATACATCGCCTAGCTACGATCAATCTCAACGCTATCAAATGGTTCAAATGGCTCTGAGCACTATGGGACTCAACTGCTGTGGTCATCAGTCCCCTAGAACTTAGAATTACTTAAACCTAACTAACCTAAGGACATCACAAACATCCATGCCCGAGGCAGGATTCGAACCTGCGACCGTGGCGGTCGCACGGTTCTAGACTGTGGCGCCTAGAACCGCTCGGCCACTCCGGCCGGCTCAACGGTATCCATGGCTCATATAAACTTGCGATTCTCTACAGTACACTTCGTGTGGAGGATCTAGATATGGCCCTCTTACTAGAAGTGCATATAGATGGTTCTCATAACCTAATTCGGTACAACCCTTTCATCTTCCATGCATCGAATACCGGTAGTGGTCTGGCGATTCTTATCCAGAGAGGGCTATCCCAACGACGTCCAGTATCTTCTGTATGCGAGGGCTATGGCTCTCACAATCATTGGTATCCGAATTATTAATATCTATGCTCCATCGGAATCGGGAAGGCAGAGTGAATTGTCTGCGTTCATTGCTGGAGGTTGTCTTACCTCTTTTCCTTGGGAGGAAAGCTGTGTTGGTGCTGGGTGGGTATTTTGATCCCACCCTCTCCTCTGCTGCCCACAATTTGCCTCTCATAGAGTTTGCTACATTCGTCGATCATCATCATCTTATAGACGCATGAAAAAAAAACATTCATGGCGATCACCATAGTTTCACACACTACACTGTTGAATCTTCCAGTCGTCTCAATCGCTTTTATATCTAGCGCTCATTGGTGGGGGGGAGGGAGGGGGACTTTACTGGCTAAGATAAGGTCTGTCGCTTTTCTCGACCATGCCAGGAAACGTGACACCCAATGCTGCACTGGACGCTCCCTTCACGCTCTTTATGCTACATCACATGCTGACCACCCTCATTCACCGCCATTGAAGAAGTTTCTTATCAGACCCTCGGCACAATACCAGAGGATACGGCATTGGAATTGGAGGCACCAGTGACACAAGAGAAAGACGATGATGCTGTACGAGCGGGAAGTGCTAACAAGTCACTTGGCCTTGACGGCATCCCTCTCGAATTCTGACGTTTTTACTATCTCTTACTAACCAGCATATTGTTAACTGCAGAGAAATAATGACCCCTCCCCCCCCCCCCCCCACTGTGAGGGTCCCTTGTGCCTTTCTAGAGGGTCCACTTTCCCTGTCCACAAATCCCGTGAGAATTCACACATCAGTGGCTGCCTGACTTAAGAGGATGGCCCGTCATACTATATGTGATCGAAACTATCCGGTCACCTGGCTGGAAAGAACTTAAAAGTTCTTGACGCCCACTATCGGTATTGCTGGAATTCAATGTGATGCTGGCCTACCCTTAGCCTTGATTACGGCTTCCACTCTTGCAGGCACATGTTCAGTCAGGTGCCGAAAGGTTTCTTGGGGAATGGCAGCCCATTGTTCACGGAGTGCTGGAGTGCTGCACTGAGGAGAGGAATCGATGCTGGTCAGTGAGGCCTGGCACAAAGTCGACGTTCCAAAACATCCCAAAGTTGTCTGTAGGTCAGGACTCTGCAGACCAGTCCATTACAGGGATGTTACTGTCGTAAAACCACTCAGCCACAGGCCGTGCGTTACGAACTGGTGCTCGATCATGTTGAAAGATGCTATCACCATTCCCGAATTGCTCTTCAGCAGTGGGAAGCAAGAAGGTGCTCAAAATATCAATGTAGACTTGTGCTGCCTCCCTCCATGAAAAAGACGACGCACTATACCACCG
This sequence comes from Schistocerca americana, assembly GCF_021461395.2. Classification (NCBI taxonomy): domain Eukaryota; kingdom Metazoa; phylum Arthropoda; class Insecta; order Orthoptera; family Acrididae; genus Schistocerca; species Schistocerca americana. Next base: position 189,655,493 of record NC_060122.1, on the reverse strand, counting down.
CCGCCTCCGAATTTTTACTGTAGGCACTACACACGCTGGCAGGCCATCGGATCGCCACATTGTGTACCGTTATTTGTCACTCCACACAACACTTTTCCACTGTTCAATCGTCCAGTGTTTACGCTCCTTACATCAAGGAAGGCGTCGCTTGGCATTTACTGGCTGAGGTCGCTGATATGAAGTACCTGGCAGTAGGTGGCAGCACAATGCACCTAATATCAAAAACGTATGTTTTTGAGGTTGTCTGGATCACTTAGTGTAGCATGCCCTATCATCAGACTGCGCAAGTCGGAGCGGCACAAAACATGTACTTAATAGTTGTTATAGCTTACTGTTTTAATTTTCAGCCAACATTTCGGCATGTGCACAGTCGCAATACCGTAAGTTGTTGCCCTCTTGCACCGCGTAGTTTACCTAGCCGTCCATAATTGCGAAACGGCTTCTGTGCACGACTTCACCTCTCGATTATGCCCCATAAATGTTCAGAGTGAAAGTTTCTTATATACTTAAACTCACCTTCGTAAATAACATCTTGGTACCTAACAAATGTGAAAGACTTACGTTTGATAGCGAAATATGTAAATCTCAGGACAGGGCAACAGAACTATGAGAAATTTTATTTTTGAATAGAAATATGTAGAGCTCACGCTGCACGATGCGACATCGAGACTAGTCGATACATCAAACAATTCGTGTGGAGAAAGCAATCCGTTTTGAACAAAATTTTTGCGCGCCATCTGACTGCAATACAAAATGGCTCAGTTTAAAATGTTGCGCCTGAATATTGCTAATCTTTATGTTTAGTCCTGAAGACAATTACTGTACCAGAACTGATGTTGTAATTACATAGCAAATGAACATAAAAAATTAAAGCACCTGGCTTTCTCGTAAGACTTCTTGAAAATTCACAGGACAGCACTTTACTGAAATCTTCTGCTAGTATTAAGCCTTGCATCGATATTATTTTCACAAATACACTCTTACAATCAATGTGCCTTATAGTGAACATGAATTCTGATGGTAATTAAATTTTTTGGCAAACCTCTGGGCACGGAACACTCGTCTGCTGTGCAATCTGTTGCGGTTAGAAAAGTGATGTTACTGTTAAATAACAAATTTAGTTTGCCATTCTTGTGGTTTGTAGAGCAAGACGGTATCTTACCAGTTCTCATAAATGCTTCTAAGTACACAACTCATGATGTGTAGTGGAAGTGGGCAAACCGAGGCACGTAAGTAAATGAAAATGGGGAATTAATGTTAACGACTAATAAATACGAAGAAAGGCACCAAGTTTAGCTACGCTCCATTAAGTCGTAACAACAATACACCTTTTCGTTAAGTTCTCTCACGCCTTGACAAGTGAGCAAAATATTTCATAATAACTCTCCTATGTACAACTGCCTCCCTTCGCACTTGTTTCAGCTATAGGACAAGGTCATAGATTTCATTACAAAATTTTTATAGCAGACTTCAACCATGCGCACTGTTCTAACAATGAGAAGCTGCACAGCAACAAATATAAAAAACTGGATTACCTTAAAAGCTGACTTTTGTAATTCTTCCATTAATATAATCTCATTTGCTCAATATTTTTCCTCAAACATATTACTAGAAATCCTTTTTATATTATGCTGCCTCCACTAAACAGCCCGCCAGCTTCGAACCTTTTTGAAAGAAGTTCATTATCATACTGTTCGACACGCGCTGCTGCTGCTACTGTCTTACTTCTCTGAAATAGCAAAGTTAACCTCTCTGACCGATGTCTCTGGTCACAAACACAGTCCTACGAAGAATATGATAGGTTTAGAAAAGTTTGAGTATATTTATCAAATTCGAAACTTCATTCACATCGTGACAAATACGCTATGGGGTCAAAAGTATCCGTACACTCCCAAATACATACGTTTTTCGTATTAGGTATATTGTGGGGTCACCTACTGTCAGGTATTCCATGCCTGCGACCCCAGTAGTCATGGGACATGGTGAGATAGCAGAATTGGGGGGGGGGGGGGAGGGGGCTCCGCAGAACTCACGGACTTCGAACGTAGTCAGGTGACTGGGTGTTATTTCTGCCATACGTCCGTGCGCGAGATAACCACACCGCTAAACGTCCCTAGGTCCATTGTTTCCAATGTGATAGTGAAGTGAAAACGTGAAGGGACACGTACAGCACAAAAGCGTACAGGTTGACCTCGTCTGTTGACTGACAGAGATCGCCGGCAGTTGAAGAGGGTCGTAATGTGTAATAGACAGACATCAATCCAGATCATCACACAGGAATTCCAAACTGCATCAGGATCCACTGCAATTACTATGACAGTTAGGCGGGAGGTGAGAAAACTTGGATTTAATGGTCGAGCGGCTGCTCATAAGTCACACATCACGCCTGTAAATAACAAACGACGCCTCGCTTGGTGTAAGGACCGTAAATATTGGACGATTGAACAGTGGAAAAATGTTGTGTGGAGTGACAAATATCGGTACACAATGTGCACCCCGATGGCAGGGGTGGGGATGTCGAATGCACAATGAACGTCATCTGCCAGCGTGTGTAGTGCCTATAGTAAAATATTCGGAGGCGGTGGTGTTCTGGTATGGTCGTGTTTTTCGTGCAGTGTGCTCCCACCCCTTGTTGTTTTGAGAGGCGCCATCAAATCACAGGCCTAAATTAATGGTTTAAGCGCCTTCTTGCTTCCCACTGTTGAAGAGAAATTTTGGGATTGCGATTCCATCTTTCAACACGATCGAGCACCTGTTCATAATGCACGGACTGCGGTGGAGTGGATACACGATAATAACATCCATGTAATGGACTGGCCTGCACAAACTGCTGACCAGAATCCCATAGCACACCTTTGGGTTAGTTTGGAACGACGACATCGTGCCAGGCCTCACCGACCGACATCGATACCTCTCCTCAGTGCAGCACTCCGTGAAGAATGGGCTGTGATTCTCCAAGAAACCTTCCAGCACCTGGTTGAATGTATGCTTGCGAGAGTAAAAGCTGTCATCAAGGCTAAGGGTTGGCCAACACCACATTCAATTCCAGCATTACCGATGCAGGATGCCACGAACTTCGAACTTATGTCATTTTCACCCAGGTATCCGGATAATTTTGATCACATAGTGTAAGATAACACCCTTTCATGTGGGTTTCATTTCAGGTAATCTCGGTGGCCAAACCATTCCCTAGAATTGCCCAGAATGGTCTTCAAACGATTCAAGAACGACTGGCCTGGTGAGATGGCACATTGGCGGACCCCTTCGCTTAGCTCATCTTATATGGTTTTGCTTTTGAGAGAGCCCGTGTATAATGTTCTGTATATGCTCCACGATAATGACGACATGGTATGAGTGGACACGATTTATTAGAAAAAAATTTTAAGTTCAGAAGTTGAAAACATCAACTGTTAAAACAGGTGATCAATAATAAACACTAGTTAATCTGATCTTAGCTACAAACATTTTTTTACGTTGTCCTCCATGGTTCTCGTACTTTTGTTTTACTGGATTGTATGCCTCATTGTATCCAATGTGGAATTCATCCTTTTTCTTGCCCAATGGGGTTCTGTATTTTCAACTGCTTCAGAAACTATTGTGGGACACTATTTGTGTGGCAGTTTGAACACCACTTGAGAGAGCCTGCCAGTAAACTACACAGCACGCACGCACATTTCTCGGCGATTACAAAACCTCTCTGCCGGTCACTGAGGATTCTGCCAATAGCATGGTACACCGGAGGAGTGGGTGGCACTTATCTTCTGAAATATCGGAGAAAACAAGTGTTCATTCCACCAGATAACTATACGTCTACCTGAAACAAGTCAGTTATACAGTGAAGAACCAAAGAAACGGGTACACCTGCCTAATATCGTGTAGGGCTACCGCGAGCAAGCAGAAGTGTCGCAACACGAAGTGGCATTGACTCGAAGTAGTGCTAGAGGGAAATGACACCATAAATCTGGCAGGGCTGCCAATAATTCCGTAAGGGTACGAGGGGTTGGAGATCTCTGCTGAACAGCACGTAGGAAGGCGTCTCAGATATGCTTAATAATGTTCACGTTTGGGAAGTTTGGTGGCCGGAGTAAGTGTTCAAACTCAGAAGAGTGTTCCTGTGGGCAATCTGTAGCAATTGTGGACTTGTGGGGTATCGCATTGTCCTGCTGGAATAGCCCAAGTCCGTCGGAATTCAAAATGGACATAAACGGATGCAGGTGATCAGACAAGATCCTTACGTACGTACCGCATGTCAGAATCGTATCAGGTGTCCCATATCACTCCAACCACACAGGCCCCACACCTTTACAGAGCCTGCATCCCCTTGAACAATCCCCTGCTGACATGCAGGGTCCATGGATCCATGAGGTTGTGTCCATCCACTCGATACAATTTGAAACAAGACTCGTCCGACCAGGCAATATGTTTCCAGTCATCAACAGTCCAATGTCGGTGTTGACGGGCCCAGGCGAGGCGTAAAGCTTCGTGGCGTGTAGTCATCAAGGGTCACGAGTGAGGTTTCGACTCCTAAAGCCCATATCGATGATGTTTCGTTGAATGGTTCGCACGCTGCCACTTGTAGATCATCCAGCATGAAAATTTCCATCAATTTGTGGATGTTTGCACCTCTGCCACGTTGAAAGATTCTTTTGAATCGTCATTGGTTGCGTTCTTGCAGGATCTTCTTCTGGGCGCAGCGATATCGGAGATTTCATGTTTTACCGGTTTCCTGATATTCACGGCACACTCGTGAAAAGTTCGTACGGGGAAAACCCCACTTCGTCTCTACCTCGGAGATGCTGTATCCCATCGCTCGTGCGCCGACTATCACACCACGTTGAGACTCACTTAAATCTATATAACGTGCCATTGTAGCAGCAGTAACCGCCCTGACAACTGTGCCGGACACCTTTCGTCTTATATAGGCGTTGCCGACCGCAGCGTCGTATTCTGCCCGTTTACATGTCTCTGTATTAGAATACGCATCCTTGTACCAGTTTCTTTGGTGCTTCAGTGTAACTTATCCAGCCCTATATTGTCCTTCAGTTCATAGCATGTGTGATCCTTTATATGTGCAGCTAAAGAAATATTCATTTTGTAGTTTAGCTCGCAGATATTTAGTCTAACGAGTTTCAACAGTTCAATTAATCACATTGAATTCGTCTTTACCACGGTCGTGATTACAATATAAATTTCGCTGTTCTGTAATGAGATGAGACGAATATTCGACACTCGTATCATTTTATGCTAATGTTTATGTTAAATTCTATTGTTCCGAATCTCAGTTGGTTAAAACGGAATCGTTGTAGGATCACTTAAGTGTCCGTGTATCTCTCTGTTTTATTGTGAATACACCTTTTTCTCAGGAGCGGTTACAGAAATCAACTTGAAATTTAAGTCACGTACTACGGTCTACGGTGCCTTGACGGTGTAAGAAATTTAAGCTTTTAATTCCCACTGACCTAAAATCATAAAATATCGCAACAAGCACGATATCAAAGTACAGGTAAAGGAGAAACTTCCAAAAAGGCTTTTTTACGATTACAAACTTACATTGCATTCGCAATCTGCCAAAAATCTCAAGAACTTCTATAGGAATTTTGGTTTGGTTTTCAGTAGTATGTAGAGTGATGCACGAGTGAGTTTTGTGCGTATAATTGGCAAATAGTTCGTGCTAATTGGCAGAGCTACGATGAAGTAAAGTCACCTGCCCTTATGAAAACGAGGCATTTGCCATCTAGCGATGACAGGCGTACGGCGCGCCACACTGGCTCATTCTGCTTACAAACATTCCCTGAGATCTATGTCTACGACACGCACAGCATGCGTAACTCTTCATATCAAAGTAATACTCGTTACTAACGCACGACAACACTTCCATTGTTTGGGACGACGCTTCAGTATCCCTTAAAACATAGACTGAAGTGTTCCATAGAACCACTGAGCATTTGCGTGACAAAAATATCGCTATGGTCGACGTACCGTTTTTTCTTCTGGAGACTACCGTAAATCTTACCATAAACAGCAACAGTCCGAGCAATGTGCTCTCAGTGGTTCTCGACTGAGTTTTAGTCCGAGGACTTTGGTGGCCAGGGGAATACTTATGCGAACCATGCACGTTCAGAGCGAACTATGAGGCCCGTTGCACTGTCCTGCTGGTAGGGTTGGACGTGGTCCCAAGGGATACATGCATAGACCTACTTGTGTTGATCCATTGTGCCTTCCAGAATGATGAGACCGCCCAGGGAATGTCCTCTGGGCTGGACCATTCCGGTCACTTTTTCAATATGTTTAGTGTCAGACGGTTCACGTTGTACGCGCCAGTGGCCATCAGTCCGATGGAGCATACTATGTGATTCATCGGAAAAGACCACCTTTAGCCACTTGTGGAATTCCAATTGCGGTATTGGCATGCAAATTCCGGCGTAGGTCTCCGATGAACAGCAGTCAGCATGGGCGCATGAACCAAGTGCCTGCAACGGAGACCCAGGTGCAGCAAAGTTTCTCTCAAAGGTTGATGAGGAGACACAATTGGTAGCATATTGGTTAGTCTCGATGATCAGTATCTAAACTGTTACATGGCGATTCGCTAGTACACATCTCCGCAGCCGTCGTTCATCCCTGACATCTGTAAGTGTAACTCCGACATGCATTCAGGAGCGATTTACTGCGGCTGGTGGATGAAATGTAATAATAGTGCATCAGCAGCTGTTATTTTGATATCATTTTGTTAGGCAACCAGTTTCACCTGATGATTGCGTTATTGGAACGATTTTCGAAAGCGTACTTTCGTCATGTGCACTATACTTTAACCAAGGCAGTACGCGAACATTTTACAGATGTTTCCGTTTCGGAAACGCTTCTACCCTTGGCCAGAAACCCAGGACGTCCGATACTTCGCTCCGTTTTCGCTTTACGACAAGCACTGCACTGTTTTTCTCGCTTCCCTTCCCCCTTCCTGCCCTCCTGACATGTTTTATATACTCACTTCTAGTTCTGCCACTTGCCATCTGTGAGTGGTTGTTGCCCGCTGATTTCGAACATAGGCGGTCGTGACGTTGATGAGAGTAGACCGTCCATATACATTAGAACGGGAGGTGTACTCGCATTTTTCCGGTTTCCTAGATTTTTTAAACATTTAATGGCATTAGCACTGATTATCACCCTTAGAAATTTTCTATATAGTATAAAGTACATTTTCCATTACATTTTGCATCAGCATGCATGCTTCTAGACTAGGCAAATGCTTGTACTTTGCGACATGGAAAGGAAGGGATCGGAAGATGCCTATACTTCCGAAACCATACTCAGCAGATTTTGAAAAGTGAGTAAGTTGGATTATTATAAGATTAATGAAAGTACAGTGTGATCACTTACGTTTTAATGCAAAATAACACCAAAATTGTAAGGACTTTTAGCTTAGAAAACGATGAGAACATTTCAGTTTTTCTATTCATGTGTCTTTCCTTGAGATGTCTATACTTACCAACCGTAACTTTCAAGAAGGGCAATTTACAATTAGTTGGATTGTTATGAATGATTTAAATTACAACACAGTTTTAGTTAAAGAGAGGTACAGGAAGAAAACAGTAGTAGATTATTCAGAGCAAAGAAGGGCACGTTTTAAGCCTGTTGCCCAAAGATATATGAGGAGGTGGATTGATGCGATCTAAGCCAAAACACGTTTCTCCACGCAAGATGAAGGTTTAACGTCTCTTCAAAAACTAAACAGAATAAAAGCTTCGCCCGACAAGAAGGGAGACAGAAATACGCAACGCCCACCTCAATGGAACCAAAACTGTAATATTTATTTTTATTTTTATTGTTATCTGTATTTTTTTCAGCGACAGAAGTCTCTCAAATTACGCATACCACTACAAATTTCTTTTGTTTCCGTAGTATAACATTTATATAATTATAAACAAGCGAAATAAAAGTATTCACATTATGCACTACCGGACTAGAAGAGACTTCGGCTTTGAGATTAAGAAAGCACAGCAGTATCACAATGACTAACATTCCTAGCTGACTGTTTTTAAAACCAAAGCAACGATTGAAGATGCCGTAACCAAAATTCTTAATTTGTAAGGTTACTGAACCACAGCATCTGTGGAAATTTAGTCGACTTCTGTAGGAGTTTGTGAAGTTCTGGACGGGAGATGAATGTAGGTAAATGAAGCATGGCAGCCGAGGATATTCAGCACTGTTTACCTCCACCATCAATCACGAGTGTCAGCAGTGGCGCTGTTACGACGACGAACAGACAACGACATTTGCAAGTCTATAGCTACGCACACAAACGTCTGCCCATCTAGACCAAGTTTCCCAAGGTATTAGGCTGAAATCAGGTTCAGTAATACTGAACGCTTGGTGGATGTGAATCATCGTGTAGCGTCAGAAACGTTGATTTTAGCTATTTATAACACGTTTGCGGATATGATCTAATCCGCATCATAGGACGTCAAGGAAATATTAAATTTTGTATCTGTGAAACTGAATGTAGAGTGTGTAAAATTACTACTTAGTCTGGCAATAGACAAAGTAACAGCTGTTAACACCAACGGTTCTCACAGATACGTTAGCCATATTTCCATTTACAGGATCATTTACTCTCAGAAGAATCCAGCTAATTCACAATTGAGCAATCAGTATCCGAAGTCGGCTTCGGAGTATGTTTGTGTGTGTGTGTGTGTGTGTGTGTGTGTGTGTGTGTGTATGCGTGTTTGTGAGAGAGAGAGAGAGAGAGAGAGAGAGGGAGAGAAAGAGCGAGCGAGAGAGAGAGAGAGAGAGTGAGTCTTTCAACGTCCAATTCTAGACGAACGAAAATCGGAAGTATTACGCCAGTGACGACGATTTAAATGTTCCTGAGTTCGAATCAAGAACAGCCGCGAACGTGAGCCACTTAGAAGTAGGTATTCTTGGTTTAGCGTAGTAGCTTAAATCAATAAAGGCATGTCTTCCGGTCCAGATTGCATTCCTGGTAGGTTCCTTTCAGAGCATGCTCCATATTTAGCCATCACATAAAACCGCTTCCTCTATGATAGAACTGTACTGGAAAGATGCGAAGGGCACTCTAGTTCAGAGGAAAGGAAAAAGGAGCAGTCCGCTGATTTATGTACTCATATCACAATATCGACCTGCAGTAGTATTTTGCAAAGTGTACTGTGTTCGTACATTGTGAATTACCTCGAAGGAAACGATCTACTGACGCAGTAGCACGGATACTGAAAATTACGTTCTTGGGATACACAACTAGCACATTAGTCAAATGCAGTAACGGATGCTATCGACAGATCTCAGAGTGAATCGTATTTTTTTTTTATTTCCAGAACGATTAGGTCACTGTTTCTCACCTCTACATCTACATCTAAATGGTTACTCTGTATTTCACAATTAAGTGCCTGGCAGAGGGTACATCGAACTGCAAGTGGCTTTTAATCAAATTGCGTTCCTACGGAGAATCGTCTCAGCTGTGACAATGAATACGCGATCTCCTTTCAAAATTAATTTCGTAGTAAGTGACTTAAAGTCATCGAGTAAAACGGTAGTGATATCTGGTGTTCCCCAAGGAAGTGTATTACGCCGTCTGCTGATCCTAATCTATGAAAACGGTTTAGTAGACAATCCGAAAAGCCGTGTTAGATTGTTTGCAGATGATGCTGTTATTTACCATCTAGTGAAGTCATCAAAACGAAATGCAAAATGAATTAGACAGTTTTTCTGTGTGGCGAGAAAAGTAAGAGTTCACTCTGAATAAAGAAATGAGTGGTGTTATAAGTGCTAATGAGGATTCGTCAAATCTCTGTTACAAGATAAATCATACAAATTTGAAGGCTTTCAGCTCAACTAAGTGCCAAAGGTTTACTATTACGAACAAATTAAGTTTGAACGATCACATAGGTAACGTTGTGAGGAAGGCAAACCAAAGACTTCTTTTTGTTGGCACAACACTTGGAAGGATCTACAGATCTACTAAAGAGACGGTCTACATGACGCCTGTCCGTCTTTTCCTGGAGTACCTCTCCGCCGCACTGCACCCTTAACAAATAGAAGTGACAGACGACATAGAAACAGTTCAAATAAGAGCAGCTTGTTTTGTATGATCGGGAAATTGGGGAGAGAGTGTCGCGGGTATGACACTCGAGTTGGTGTGGAAATCTATTAAGGTGATATCAGACCCCAAATTTTCAACAAAAAAAATTATTTCCTTTTCTTTCTGCTATATAAATATTTGGACTTTCCTGGACATGTTACTCTCTAGATTCTTGTTACCCGCTAAGAATCCGTAGTTAGAATAATAAATGTCGATTGAGTTTAAACTTGGAGTCCATCTTGTTCTTAATCAAGAACCGGTTTTTCATTCTAGACACCAATCTTAGCTAATGCCGTCGTCATAGAATGTTTTATATAGATGCTGTAGATTACGGAAGCTGCCCTGAAAACATTGTTGAAATGAGATAAGGAATAAGTGGAACTAAATAGACCGATTGGTTTACTGCGAATTGTCTTCACAGGTTGCAGATTTAAATGTGTTATCCTTACTGCAATTCAGAAAACAATAATGCCCACTGATTGCATGTCGTACTTTCAGTAGTTTGGACTTGAATATTTTTACATACAGAACAAACACGCGCTGAGAAGAGAATGTGGTAGTGAATCGACCTCTGTGACTGTCACACCCGCCCTCCTTAGATGGTTGAAGTATAGGGGAGAGACAGCTAACAAAGAAAACTAAAACAGTCAAAGAATTCCAATAAAACAACTCCTTTCCGACTCTCAATATAGAGGGAGAAATGATCATCGTAAGAAAATTAGAGATATCACAGCTCGGACAAAAAACAGTTAATGTGTTCGTTTTCCCACACGCTGTTCGAGAGTGTAAGGGAGTCGTTTGGTGACCCCTCCGATAGGCATTTAAGTGTGGAGTGCACAGTAGTCTCGTGGATGTAAACGTAGAAGTACCGAAAAGTGGAAAATTGACGCTTCTGGGTTTTTGTGCCTCTGCGATATATTGATTAAAATTTTTTTCTTACACTAGGTTATTATCAGTACAGAAAAAAAGATATCTCTACGGTTGGAAAATGGAGTTAGTACATGCTCGCTATTGCGTGTATCCTTCGTTACTGGATAGTTTCATGTTGATATGTCAACTTACCAGTCAAAGATGACGTGACGAGCAGCTCCCCGCCATATTTTGGATTTTGGGAAAGGTCTAATCACTGTCATGAGCAACACTGGAAAATCATACCGAAGGGTCGTACAGACAGTTGTAGTGTTATGACGACAGAAAGAGTGGTCAATAGATGAGTTCAGGATAATCAGAATAACAGAACTATATCCTGAGACGATCGTAGGATTGTTTGGGTAGCTCTGCGAAGAAGGATGGTAACAGCCGAAATCTGGACAGACGGTAGAGTATATTGGTCGGGATCCAACTACTGGAAACTGGATTTAGTCTCGAACTCCAATGCATCATAAACGCTAACACCACACCGCAGACAACAGAGACTTGGGTTTTGTAGAACCAGAGTCAGCTTTAACACTGAGTGGTACTCTGTACTTTTCTCGCTTCAAATCGACGCCAACGTGTCCGCATCCGAGCAGGAGAAAGATCAAAGGAGGCAGTGATTCTCGACACATGTACCTTTCTAACTCTTGCAGTTATAACACGGGAAGCCACTGGATCAAACAACGTGACTGATTTGGTAACCGTTAAAGGAATGGTGAATGTTGTCAAGTGTGATACATCCTGTTGTCATTTCTTGCAACGCAAGTCCATATTCCAGCTGAATGAAGGACACCCCACACAGCAGTCCACAATATATTGAGGACCTATGGTACCTTAACTCGCTCTCATGGCAGCTTGATATGACACACACAGAACCATTCTAGGAAGAAATGGGGAGACGTGTACATTCATAGCAACCTCGAACCAGCAGTCCTCAAGAACTAACACAGTCTTTGTTTAAGGCACTGCTAGAAATTTCTTAAGATAGCTTGCGCAGGCAGTTTTTTGTCATGACACGGCAATACCATAGTTTATTCGTGCCCTTGTGGGTCATAATTAATTTTGATGGTGATGGAAATCATTTCCGAACGGAATGAAAATTTCATCTTTAAGAACCCACAATGTGATGAACATCTCCAGCGAGTCTGACAAGTGTTGGACTGATTCTTCGTACCGTAACAGTTTCCGTCATACTCAAGTTGCAGGACGTAAATTTGACGTGACATGACTTGATCGAAATGATAAGGCAAGAGCATTAAGATAATTTTAAATATTCTCTCAGTAGCATCAGAACTAGACAAGGGACGAAATTGATAGGTTCATGGATCTTCCAGGACTTTACCTGAGGTGATACTGGAAAACAGTGAACAAAATGTGTCTGAATGCCCGAATTATAATTTTAATAGTCGTCATCCCACATGCGAGGACAGCGTGGTATAAACTGTGCCAACTAACTTATTTGCTGACGGAAATGTATCCCACTACTAACCCAGCGTAACGCACCCTTTCGTGACAGAGCCGCCAAATGATGGACTTCAGGATACAATGAAATGAGAGAAATCGTGAATCTACTACACAGTATGCGATGCTATAACACAGCATCACTGCTGAAAAGTTTAAATTTATTTATTTGTTTATTTTTTACGAGTGTGATTTATTTTAAAGTTATTTTTACGTATGATCGGTAACATTATTGTAAACTGAATATGAGAAATGTTTTTGTTGTAAATGAAATATCTCAAACAAGTAAAGAAGAGATCGTAATGTCAGTATGTATTAGCAGATTCTTATCCCAGGATAAGATAAAGGGGACAATTAGTAACGACACAATGCTGGTTAGAACACTATTTACCATACAATGCGAATACAAAAGTACGCCATATAACTTGGCAGCCATAGAGCGAACTGACTCCATTTTACAAAGATGCGCTTAGCGAGGAAGCACTCGATGGTCAAAGAGGTTTCTCTCTCACAGTGTTTCCCCTTATACTTACAGGATATGAGGTCCGACTGATATTCATAACACTCTTCTCTCATGTGAACGAAACGTGTTTCAACACTTCTCTGCCATCATTAGGGGATTTTCTTTACTAAAGACTGTAAAAGGTGATCATATTTTTATGTGATACCTAATATAAGAAAATATGGCTTTAAGGTAGTTTTTATTTGTTTCTGTTATTACCTTAATTTTGCATTATATTGTTTTGCAGGACCGTTTGTGTCTTTGCCTGTACTGATAGCTTGTCATCAGCAAGCAAACAATGTCAGTTTTACTATCGAGTTAGAACATCGCTTTACGTCCATACGTAATTTTGCGGCGGCACGATATTTCGCGCATGTATTTGAAGTAACTTATGGTGAATCCTTTTTCTTTGGAGTTCTAGTGAGTTGTTGAGCATCACTCACAATGGCTACAAATATTTTGTAGAAATCTGGTTGTAACGCACGTTTTACACTTTATCAAAATACAGTGTACACGTCGTTATTGTGTATTATAACACAGTCAGCGTTCACTTGTTCTTGAGTCGGAACCGTCTCTCTCAGTAGCGTGTGTGTGTGTGTGTGTGTGTGTGTGTGTGTGTGTGTCTGTAAGCTGTAAAATACTGTAGTGTGAGAAAAATAACTTGTGTGATTTTCCATATTTGTCTTCGTACACATTTACTGTATTTGTTACAGTAGTAGGTCACTCGTGCTCTGTACATTGGTAAAAATGTTGCTTTTGTTACAATAATTATAACACTGCAGTTTACACCACCACATGTTGATCATCTTACTCAGTGCTATTTCTACCATACAGCTTATTATCTGAAAAATTAACAGTGTCACTTTATCTTTAGCGAACGTGACGTTGCAGATAATCCACGTTTATTTTAACAAGCCATGGATGGAAATTAAATGGTTGCCCAGCTTTAACTGCTCTGGTGACAACATTATATTCAGTTATTTTAATTACTAAATGCGTCCTACCGCTATTCAGTTATAGATAGTGTGGTGTCACTTGGTAGGTGGTAGCCTCTAAATCGGCCGCGGTCCGTTAGTATATGTCGGACCCGCGTGTCGCCACTATCAGTGATTGCAGACCGAGCGCCGCCACACGGCAGGTCTAGAGAGACTCCCTAGCACTCGCCCCAGTTGTACAGCCGACTTTGCTAGCGATGGTTCACTGTCTACATACGCTCTCATTTGCAGAGACGACAGTTTAGCATAGCCTTCAGCTACGTCATTTGCTACGACCTAGCAAGTCGCCATATTCTGCTACTATAATGACTCATACAATGTAAGCTTTCACGGCCGGTATTGTCTTCACTTAACACTTCCGGGCTGATAGGCCGTAGTCGAAGTATAAAACTGTCTCCTGACATTTCGTCTCCGACTGCGGGAGACATTCTCGGAGATAAAGCGGCGAACTGTGAAGAGAACTCGAGGAAGCGCTGATTATATAGGCAGTATAGAGGGCGCCACTGTCGCTCACGTGGCGTTGGCTATGAGATTGTCTCTGGCAATGCCAACATTCTCGATTGAAAGTAATCGATCGTCACGCTTGCGGTGCAACGCTGACATTCAAATTTTATCCAGATTAACACCTTCATCTTTCCTGTTAAAATTATTACGATGTTTATCAATCTCGATAGCCTCTCTATACATGCGTGCATAATAATGCGAAGTTTTTGATATGACGCTTGTCTCACTGAATTTTGTTTCGTTATCACCTTCCCGGCAACAAGTTCCGCTACGGCCAATTTATCCGTGTGACCCAGGCGGCAATTCCTTTTATGTTCGACAAGACGGGTGTTCACACTTCTCTTTGTGGTACCGATGTAAACCTGTCCATAACTACAAGGAATTTAATACACCACCAGTGTAGCCAAAGGGTGTCGTGCATCTTTTTCCGACCTTAAAAATTCTTTTATTTTCCTAGTAGGCCTGAAAATAGTTTCCACCCCATACTTGCCTAAAAGTGAAGACTATAATGACTATCTTCAGGAAGGTATTCTGAACAGATAATATTGTGAATCATGTACCGTCAAGAGCGACGTTCATCATTAATGGATTAAAGTTACCTGTTGTGGTTCTCGTTGTGGCCTTTAGTCCTGAGACTGGTTTGATGCAGCTCTCCATGCAACTCTATCTTGTGCAAGCTTCTTCATCTCCCAGTACATACTGCAGCCTACATCCTTCCTAATCTGCTTAGTGTATTCATCTCTTGGTCTCCCTCTACAATTTTCCCCTCCACGCTGCCCTCCAGTACTAAATTAGTGATCCCTTGATGCCTCAGAACATGTCCTACCAAACGATCCCTTCTTCTGGTCAAGTTGTGCCACAAACTCCTCTTCTCCTCAATTCTATTCAATACCTCCTCATTAGTTATGTGATCTACCCATCTAATCTTCAGCATTCTTCTGTAGCACCACATTTCGAAAGCTTCTATTCTCTTATTGTCCAAACTATTTATCGTCCATATTTCACTTCCATATATGGCTACACTCCATATAAATACTTTTAGAAACGACTTCCTGACACTTAAATATATACTCGATGTTAACAAATTTCTCTTCTTCAGAAACGTTTTCGTGGCTCATGGTGTGGGTTCCTGTAGTCATGTCCTAGTTCATGAACCACGGGCAACGTATGAGTGGCCAAGTAAGTGGTCCCGACAGTCGGGATACCAGTTACTTTGGAATAAGGCTGGGCATCTCGGACATATTCTGAGTCGTGGTCACCTTTGTGCTCATACGGCAAAGGCTACCAAATCCACCGGTTAGTCCCTCAGCCGTTAGGGGTAAATCCCAATGGGACTCGGGGCAAGTAAGGCTATCAACCTGCTTCCCTGGTACTTTAAATATGATGCTGGCAACAATCAGAGCAAAATGCCTCGGACCTTTGGAGGTGACGGAGTCCCACCTCTAACTGACAAACCAGGGACTTCAAAGATACGACTTGGCAAAAAATGGTAATGAGATGGGGAGCTATTAATATCAATGGGGGCTACTCTGGGAAGAAGGTAGAGCTGGCAGAGGCTGCAAGTAAGATGGGGCTGGACGTTTTAGCTGTTAGTGACATTCGGGTAAGGGGTGAGAAAGAAGTGGAAGTGGGAGAATACAAGGTCTACCTGTCAGGAGTCAAAACAGGAATAGCACAATGGGGTGTAGGGCTTTACATCAGGAAAGAAATGGAACCCAGCGTAGTTGCAATAAGGTATGTAAACGAACGACTGATATGGATAGATTTGACAGTGTCTAGCAAGAAAATTAGGATTGTGTCAATATATTCGCGTTGTGAAGGGACAGATCAAGATAAGATGGATAGTTTTTATGAGGCACTCAGTGATGTAGCTGTTAGAGTAAAGGACAAGGACAGTGTTCTGCTCATGGGTGATTTTAACGCCAGGATTGGAAATCGAACAGAAGGGTATGAAAAGGTTATGGGTAAATTTGGAGAGGATATGGAGGCCAACAGGAACGGGAAACAACTCTTGGATTTCTGTGCCATTATGGGCTTAGTAATCACAAACTCCTTTTTTAAACATAAGAACATTCACCGGTATACTTGGGAAGGTAGGGGAACCAGATCTGTCATTGACTATATAATAACAGATCAGGAATTCAGGAAGGCTGTGAGGGACACACGTGTATTCAGGGGATTCTTTGATGACACTGATCATTATTTAATCTGCAGTGAAATTGGGATTGTGAGGCCGAAAGTGCAGGAGGTCAGGTCCATATGTAGGAGGATAAGAGTGGAGAAACTTCAGGACGTGCGGTTAAAGGCGCTGCAGTCTGGAACCGCAAGACCGCTACGGTCGCAGGTTCGTATCCTGCCTCGGGCATGGATGTTTCTGTTGTCCTTAGGTTTAACTAGTTCTAAGTTCTAGGGGACTAATGACCACAGCAGTTGAGTCCCATAGTGCTCAGAGCCAAACTTCAGGATAAGGAAATCAGGCACAAGTACATAACAGCGATCTCAGAAAGGTACCAGTTAGTTGAATGTAGTCGATTACAGTCATTGGAAAAGGAATGGACAAGGTACAGGGACACAGTACTAGAAGTGGCTAAAGACTGTAGGATGAAGCAAACAGCTTGGTGCAATGATACAGTCAAGGCAGCCTGTAAAAGGAAAAAGAAGGCGTATCAAAAATGGCTACAAACCAGAACCCAGGTAGACAGAGAAAGTTATGTTGAAGAAAGAAACAAAGCCAAACACATAATTGCAGCATCCAAGAAGAAATCTTGGGAAGACTTTGGAAACAGGTTGGAGACTATGGGTCAAGCTGCTGGAAAACCATTCTGGAGTGTAATTAGCAGTCTTCGAAAGGGAGGTAAGAAGAAAATGACAAGTATTTTGGACAGGTCAGGAAAACTGCTGGTGAATCCTGCGGATGCCTTGGGCAGATGGAGGGAATATTTTGAAGAGTTGCTCAATGTAGGTGAAAATGCGATCAGTAACGTTTCAGATTTCGAGGTAGAATGGGATAGGAATGATGATGGAAATAGGATCACATTTGAGGAAGTGGAAAAAATGGTCAGTAGATTGCAGTGCAATAAAGCGGCTGGGGTGGATGAAATTAAGTCGAAACTCATCAAATACAGTGGAATGTCAGGTCTTAAATGGCTACACAGGATAATTGAAATGGCCTAGGAGTCGGGACAGGTTCCATAAGACTGGACAAAAGCAGTAATCACACCAATCTTTAAACATGGAAACAGAAAAGATTGTAACAACTATAGAGGTATCTCTTTAATCAGCGTTGTGGGTAAAATCTTCTCAGGTATTGTTGAAAGGAAAGTGCGAGTATTAATTGAGGACCAATTGGATGAAAATCAGTGTGGGTTTAGGCCTCTTAGAGATTGTCAGGACCAGATCTTTAGCTTACGGCAAATAATGGAGAAGTGTTATGAGTGGAACAGGGAATTGTATCTATGCTTTATTGATCTAGAAAAGGCATATGACCGGGTTCGTAGGAGGAAGTTAGTGTCTGTTCTACAAGATTATGGAATAGGAGGCAAACTTTTGCAAGCAATTAAAGGTCTTTACATGGATAGTCAGGCAGCAGTTAGAGTTGACGGTAAATTGAGTTCATGGTTCAGAGTAGTTTCAGGGGTAAGACAAAGCTGCAACCTGTCTCCACTGTTGTTCATATTATTTATGGATCATATGTTAAAAACAATAGGCTGGCTGGGTGAGATTAAGATATGTGAACACAAAATAAGCAGTCTTGCATATGCGGATAACTTAGTTGTGATGGAAGATTCGATTGAAAGTTTGCAAAGTAATATTTCAGAGCTAGATCAGAAATTTAAGGACTATGGTATGAAGATTAGCCTCTCCAAAACGAAAGTACTGTCAGTGGGAAAGAAATATAAACGGATTGAATGCCAAATAGGAGCGACAAAGTTAGAACAGGTGGACGGTTTCAAGTACTTAGGATGCATATTCTCACAGGATGGCAACATAGTGAAAGAACTGGAAGCGAGGTGTAGCAAAGCTAATGCAGTGAGCGCTCAGCTACGATCTACTCTCTTCTACAAGAAGGAAGTCAGTACCAAGACTAAGTTATCTGTGCACCGTTCAATCTTTCGACCAACTTTGTTGTACGGGAGCTACAGCTGGGTGGATTCAGGTTACCTTATCAAAAAGGTTGAGGTTACGGATATGAAAGTTGCTAGGATGATTGCAGGTACTAGTAGATGGGAACAATGGCAGGAGGGTGTCCACAATGAGGAAATCAAAGAAAAACTGGGAATGAACTCTATAGATGTAGCAGTCAGGGCGAACAGGCTTAGATGGTGTGGTCATGTTACACGCATGGGAGAAGCAAGGTTACCCAAGAGACTCATGGATTCAGCAGTAGACGGTAGGAGGAGTCGGGGCAGACTGAGGAGAAGGTACCTGGATCCGATTAAGAATGATTTTGAAGTAATAGGTTTAACATCAGAAGAGGCACCAATGTTAGCACTGAATAGGGGATCATGGAGGAACTGTATAAGGGGGGCTATGCTCCAGACTGAACGCTGAAAGGCATAATCAGTCTTAAATGATGATGATGATGATGATGATGATGAGAAACGCTTTCCTTGCCATTGTCAGTCTACATTTTATATCTTCTCTACTTCGATCATCATCAGTTATTTTGCTTCTCAAATAGCAAAACTCCTTCACTACTTTAAGTGTCTCATTTCCTAATCTAATTCACTCAGCATCACCCGACTTAATTCGACTACATTCCATTATCCTCGTTTCGCTTTTGTTGATGTTCATCTTATACCCTCCTTTCAAGACACTGTCCATTCCGTTCAACTGCTCTTCCAAGTCCTTTGCTGTCTCTGACAGAATTACAGTGTCATCGGCGAACCTCAAAGTTTTTATTTCTTCCCATGGACCTACTCCGACTTTTTCTTTTGTTCCCTCTACTGCTTGCTCAATATACAGATTGAACAGCATCGGGGAGAGGCTACAACCCTGTCTCACTCCCTTCCCAGCCACTGCTTCCCTTTCATGTCCCTCGACTCTCATAACTGACATCTGGTAATGTACAAATTGTAAATAGCCTCTCGCTCTCTGTATATTACCCCTGCCACCTTCAGAATTTGAAAGAGAGTATTTCAGTCAACACTGTCAAAGCTTTCTCTAAGTCTACAAATGCTAGAAACGTAGGTTTGCCTGTCCTCAATTTATTTTCTAAGATAAGTCGTAGGGTCAGTATTGGCTCACGTGTTACAACATTTCTACGGAATCCAAACTGATGTTCCCCGACGTCGGCTTCCACCAGTTTTTCCATTCGTCTGTAAAGAATTCGAGTTCGTATTATGCAGCTGTGACTTATTAAACTGTTAGTTCGGTAATTTTCACATCTGTCGACACCTGCTTTCTTTTGGGATTGGAATTATTATATTCTTCTTGAAGTCTAAGGGAATTTCGCCTGTCACATACATCTTGCTCACCAGATGGTAGAATTTTATTCTTCTTGAAGTCTGAGGAAATTTCGAGTGTCTCATACATCTTGCTCACCAGATGGTAGAATTTTGTCAGGACTGGCTCTCCAAAGGCTGTCAGTAGTGAAACACGTATGTATTCATTACCAGCGACGGCGAGGTATGACAGAATCTCTGACCAGAGAGTTATTTATCGTTGCTAGTCTGCGCTTGACAGCGCGAGAGTTCAGTAGTGTGTGGCGAGTGGGCAGAGAGAGTAGTCAGTTGGAGAGTTGTAGCAGTCTGGTGTAGTAGTCGGTGCTAGTCTGCGGGAGTCGGCATGCGTCGACGGCGTGCTGTTCTTCCGAATCTGGTCTGGATTGTGGTGGACAATGTGTATTATTATAGAAGGTAATGAAGCAGCATTGCGCTCTGCTAATAACGTATGTTAATTGTAATTAATTTGTTCAAAAAATGATGCCCCAATAATAACCTTTTATAAAGTAACTCATTTAAAGAAAAAGACTCATTTCAATTTAAAGAATATTTCCTATGCATTTCCTGCAAGAATCAAAATTGAATATAGGCCACCATTACACGGAGCTGTGCCGAAAAATGAGAGCAGATATAGATGCAGTTTTACTGAGGTAAGAATTTATCAGGTTTAATTATTTCACAGGGCCGAAGGTCAGCGCTGCTGCTATTATAAAATTTATCAGGTTTAATTATTTGTGTTGAGATGTTACATTCAGTTCATAGTTCACTATTTAATTAATATTGTGTGGTTTTACGATCAATCTTCATTCCTTAATTTTGTGGGGAGTTTACATTTGGGCCATTGTTATTCTTTAATTTTGCAAGGAGGTTACGCTTGGCTTATTTTTTATTATTCAGTTTTGTGCGAAGACAAGTTTTGGCTCATTTAGATTTTTTATATAATCATTGACATTCAAATTTCTTGTGGGGAGGTTACACTTGGCGACATCCGGACCAGGATCGTATTTCTTTGTGAATCTTCTGATAAGTAGTCAGATATCTGCTCTTATTTACTTAATATAATTAGCATTTGGCGCAACGCTTTTACTAATTTTGTCACTTTCTTTCACAGACCATCGGCAATTCGTTGCTCTTTGTTATATTTGTGTTTATTGCATTTTGTACTGTCCTTGTTTCATTATTGAGTAATTGTGATTTGTGTAAAAATGCCGTGAAAAACTGTTAATAGTACATCGCGAGGTATAGTGAGTGAAATAACCGAGTTAAACAACTTGACCGATAGTACTTGCGACATGCAATATAATGATGACAATTCCCCATTTGCGGACAATCAGTGTGTACCGACCACTAATGTCGATTTCGATCCTAGTGATGAACAGGCGAATTCAATTGTGTCCTCTGTTAATTTGACGACAATTGATGACGCAGAGCGTTCTGTTGCAATGAGCGCTGCCCAGCTTGACACACCCGGTTTGCAGGATTTACGTGACGAACAGATAAATTTTCTAATGAAAATGAACAGAGTAATCAGAGTACGACGGTGTAGTAACTAACAGTGTACATCCGATTAGCAAAGATTTTCAAGAATCACAGAATGTCCAAATGGATATACAAAACGTGACAATTGCAGGTACGGCATCAAACAGCACAGAGAATAGAGCCGATAATTTTGGCTGGGATCACATTGTGGCAGTATTAGTACTAACGAAAGAAATACAGGAAGACAATCTCAAACAACTTAAACTAACTAATGAAAGTTATAAACAGTCGAATGAAGGACAAGACAACATTAATGAAAAGACCAAACAATTTAGTGAACGGAATGAACAGATTGATGAACAGATTAAAGCCATTGCCGCGCAATATTATGATACTAAAAGACAATTAAGTGACGAAATTAAGGCTTGTGCTAGTAATAGTAGTGAAAAAACTAGATCTGTTGCACAAGAATTAGATAATAGACATGTAGCGACAACAGAATCAGTTAGAGATGAAATTAATGCAGTCGCTGAACAATGTTCTGAAAATGCGACACAGTTACACGACAAGTTTAATTTAAATTCACCAGAACTTTCACACACTGTGGATATGGAAGTCGATAATAAATGTGAACAACAGAACAACCAAATTGACGAACTTGTTAAAGTGACAGAAATGAAAAGTGTTTCAGTCACTAATACGTCACAGAATACGCCACGTTGCGAGCATTTGTCACACTCTCACAGCCAGTGTAAGTTAAGTAATTTACAGAGAGTGCACGACTTAAAATCCGAAAAGCTACGTGACCTAAAATCTGAAAAGCTACGCAACTTGAAATCCGAAATGACGCAGACAAACAGATTCTGACACAAACCTGAACGTGTTCTCAAATTCAGTGACGAGAACGTAGATTACGAGCAATTTTTATCCGTAAGAAAATCTAAGGAATTTAATAATGAGAGAACACAGATACACAATTTGAACTGGATACGTCGATTTATTTTTGTACTTTCAATAGTATTTCCTGTAATACAGAAACTACGATTAGCATGGATACAACAACTTGTTTTTGAATTTTCACCGCCATTGCCTGTAACGCGAAAGATGAAATGTATTTGCAGCGCGTAATAGACCTCAGGGGATTCATTACGCTTTAATGAGTATGTGCCGTAGTGTGCACAGGGCCCCGAGCTGTAGTAGTGCTGTTTCATCTATAGTTTTCTGCACTGCTGCCTTCTCTTCTACTATCCTTTATATCTATGAAAACAGCTCTTTAACTATTGCTCTACCTAGGATTAAGAAATGAGTCAAGAAAACCTGATATGACAAATTTTACCGAAATGACAGTTCTCTTTAGACACTCCCGAAATGACAACTACCAGCGTAATTTTAATATAAAAAAATTTTTAGTCATCAGTATGTGTAAAATTATCAGCAACAGGAACCACATTTTGGTAATAATAGAGGTTTTTCACCGCAATAGCTACTAAACCAGCCGGTTAGCATACCTATCCAACAATGCAGTCTACAAGGTCAACCAAGCTTTAATGTTTCGCCGCGTGCACGTGTAGTCTCAGCTCCAACAAATAGTAACGCACAGCAGCAAGGAAAACAGTACGTACAGAAAACACACTATTTCAATCCCTATCGCAATGCGCCGTATAGAAATGACTATCATGACAGACGTAAAAATAATGAGCACAAGTAACAGCGTACATTTAATGACAGTCTATCTTATCAGCAGCAAGAACATCCGCCACAACAAAATATCATGAATTAACCAGACAATAGGTATAATCCAGAACGTAATACGTCAGGAGGAAATAACAGAACAGTTCAAATAGTAGAATGCCACAGCATCCTCCCGAAAATAATGACACGTCAGATGGAATTTGACTAGATACAGTACAGGTTGCATATTCCAGTAACGTAAGCAATACTTCAGACACACAGAATCTTGTTCACGAGAATATTATTTGAAACATGCTTTGTTGAATGCACCACTTTTATCGCACCCAGATCTTACTAGAAATTTTTCCATTGCCACCGACAGTTCTAACACCGCTTTAGGCGTACATATTTTTCAGGAAATTGAAGGGGATGGCTCTACAGTAATTAAAAACATAGCATTTGCAAGTCGCATTCTGTCAGCTGCTGAACGAAATTATTCCGTTACAGAACTGGAAACATTATGCGTTGTTTGGGCTTTTACAAGATTTAGGCATTTTCTTTATGGAAGACGTACCACCGTTTACACAGACCACAGAGCGATACAATTTTTACTTTCGGCTAAATTTACACACGACAATTTTAGCAGATGGAAACTTTATTTACAGGAATTTAATTTTACAATAGTTCACATTCCCGGCACACAAAACGTTGTAACAGACGCACTATCTCGTTCTCTCGGCAACAATCAGCAAGACATCGCAACCAACTTCTGCAAAGCACATTTCAGCGTTATGTACATTCAACAAGTTGCATTTGAAAATTTTATTTCGTCGTCATTACAGGACATAGCACAAGAGCAAAGTAAAGACAACGTGTGGAAAGAGATTAAACACCTTTGGCAAGATAGGAATAAGTTACGATTAGAAATCATTACACTGTACGCAATGACATTCTGTTTCGCCGCTCTCATCCTGACGACAACAATTGGTTATTATGCATTCCTGACGAACTTGTTACCAAATTAATCTGGTATACTCATTTAAGTTACGCACATTACGGAGCCAGAAAATGTTTTCTTATACTGAGACAGAACTGCTATTTTACCAACATGGAGAAACGTATGCGACGAGTTTTAGCGTCATGTAAAAACTGCCAGATAGCTAAGTCAGACACAACTTCACATATTCCTCCATTACATCCCATTATACCCGTTGAATTAAGACATATGGCCACTGTAGACATTTTTGATCCGATTCCCAGAACTAACAGAGGTTTTTGCTACATCTTTGTCGCTGTTGAACTCACTTCAAAATTTGTTACTTTCACCCCGTTACGCAAAGCTACTGCTAAAACTGTTTCGGAAGTATTTGTAAAACATTTTCTATTTCATGTAGGGCATGTGTTGAAAGTAATTTCTGACAATGGATCACAGTTTCGATCTGCTATATGGACACGTATGTTACGAGCTAGAAACATTTCTCCGATCTATATATCAAGGTACCACGCTTGTTCGAACCCTTGTGAACGATTAATGAAAGAAATTGGTAAACTGTGTTGAATATACTGCCACAAAAGACATATTGATTGGGACACTCACATATTCTCATTCCAAGATGTAATTAATTCCATACCGAATGAATCTACTATGCTATCTCCGTCTGTTATACTGAAAAACGATGAACCACTTAACAAAATTAAAGAATTAGTAAACTTTCCTACATCTCGTCGACTACGACACCATGAAATAATTGACATTGCGCTGAACAACATCAAACGTGCCGCAGAGCGCCGGAGAAGACAGCAAAAACAGGTTTGTACACGCCGTAAATTTCACGTTGGACAAAGATATTAGTACGTACACACTATTTATCCAACAAAATAAAAGGTAGGTGCAGTAAATTTGAACTTCTATACGCAGGTCCATATCGAATTCGCAGCATTCCTCACCCCAATGTTGTACACGTCGAAACTTTGAGAACCAGAAAATCCAAAGGAAATCACCACATAGCGAATATTAAACCTCTTATTCAATGAAGATACTTTATGATTTAACATGCTTAGTGCCATTTCCTAATTTTTATGACCACTTATGCAATTATATTCATATGAATACTTACTGATGATTGTCGTATTTTTCTTGGCAAGTGCCCGGCAAGGTAAGGTTAGCAGGTCGCTTTTCTTGTCGTTACACATCAGATCATGCACATTTATCCAGATGAACTTACACATTTTATGACCACTTATGCAATTATATTTATGTGACTACTTACTGATGATTGTCGTATTTTTTCTTGGCAAGTGCCTGGCAAGGTAAGGTTAGCAGGTCGCTTTTCTTGTCGTTACACGTCAGACCGTGCATATTTTTCCAGATAAACTTACGTATCTTATGAATAATTATGCTATTTTGCCTAGTGACATATTAATTTTATTAAATTCTCTCCCCATTAAAGTCTTTAATTCTCGCCTCTATTAACTACACAACATACAAGCTGGACACAAAGAAAGTCACATTTCTTGTCATCATTTTTTTAATGTATGTACGATTGTTTTCCTGTTTTGTTTGTATGCACTATGAAATAGTTAAGATATAACGCACACCAGTTGATTTTGACATTTTTGCCCTACGATATCTCAACGTAGTGACTATTTTACATTTTTTGCTGCTGCATTGTGATATTCTGTGTACATTTTTGCATCTGAACACTGTCTATTTTTTTTTTGACATATTACGTTTTCTGTCATGGTATGCTGTACGTTCAATTATGTTACTATAAACCAGTTTTTATTTAATGGGTATATGATTTAAATGCAAGACATTAATCTTTGTTCATCATTTTAAGAAAGAAATAACGTGTAAAAGAAATAAATTAAACAGAAATGGAATTTCACCTACGGAATAAACAAAAGAAGATGCAAAAACCTTATGAGGAAGAGTAAATGGATCAGGATTAACAAGCATTAACAGTAATATACTATACACATCGTAGAATAGCAGTCTTAACTAATTTTTTCTTTCAGAATACGAAGCGATTGATGCAGGCTGTCAGACAGAACTTCACATCTTAGTTTTAGTGATGAAATATGATAGAAATAAGGAATAATTGTATAATGAATAATGAAGTGACTTTTTTGCAGATGATAATGAATGATGATGAGTAATGACGAAGAATATGCTACTATGAATAATGAAGGTTTTCTTTAGAGGTGATGATAATAATGGAGTTATGATAATATGGATAATGAAGTTTCTTTTCTTTACAGATGAGAATGATGTTGAAGTTTATGTATTTATGCTATGTAGTTATTTAAGTATTTGTTGCAGTTCGTTTTGACAGTATGTGTTATATTGCATAGTAGGAAGACTGAAGGTTTTGGAAAGGACAGCTAGGGAACACATTTTTTATACACAATTCACTACCTGTTAATTCGAAGTTCAATACTTTTCCGCATAAAATGCGTTTCTTCTTTCAGTTTAATAATCCACTTTTGTAAATTTTTGCAGGAGAAATTATTTATGAAATTAATGTACTATAAGCAGTTGTTCATTAAACCCATGTCATTTATGAATGTGATTACATATACTCTACTTGTTTGATAATCTTGCTACAGCTGACTCATGACAAATGACGTTACACATCTTCATTTGCAGCAATAATTTAAAAGCAAATATTTTCATTCCCCAGTAATTACCTAACGCAATGCATTGCCAGCAAAAAAAAAAAAAAAAAAAAAAAAAAAAAAAAAAGAATGGTAATGATTACCTTAGTTAGATTAATTATGTAAACATTATTCTGTAATACTATGATGACTTCTGATGGTTTGTAATTAGGCAATGAGTGCCAATGTTCTCTGTAAATGACTTCTGATGGTTTGCAATTAGGCAATGAGTGCCAATGTTCTCTGTAAAAACAGTTCATGAATATTATTATGCAAACATTATTCTGTAATACTAGATGACTTCTGATGGTTTGTAATTAGACAATGAGTGCCAATGTTCTCTGTAAATGACTTCTGATGGTTTGCAATTAGACAATGAGTGCCAATGTTCTCTGTAAAAACAATTCATGAATATTATTATGTAAACATTATTCTGTAATACCATGATGATTTCTGATGGTTTGTAATTAGACAATGAGTGCCAATGTTCTCTGTAAATGACTTCTGATGGTTTACAATTAGGCAATGAGTGACAATGTTCTCTGTAAAGTGACTCATGAACATTATTCTGTAATACTACATACATGGTACAGAAATGTTCAATAACTGGGCAATGAGTGCCACCCATTACTAGTGTAATTCTCAATGAAGACTAGTATGTGACTTAATGTCCTTCACCTTCTAACCTAATTACCTGGAATTACTGCAATATCCGTTTGTCCTGTATATCCTCATGATCATGGAGCACTATATTTGGTTTTTACACTAATTCTACATTGTTGTAACAGACAAGAACGTGGTGTTGACACGACATGCTGTCCACCACCATGAGCGATGAAGATGCTATTATGGTCCCACTGTTTGGTGTACCTAATGTACTACCAAAAGGATAACATGGAATATTACTACGGCATTTCAGTGTCGTGGCTACGCTGATTAATACTTCTGGGAAAAGAACTTTAGATTGCCTCACTTGGTGTTGTGCTTCTGTAGAAAGATATGGACTTTCAGTGCAGCTGCGTGCAACCTAAAGTGCTACAACCACGACACAATCCTTCCCTTTCCTATCCTAATTCTTGTGACATAGTGAAAAAAATCATTTTGTTATCATGATTTGTATTTATGGCCTATACATTTTTGTGATTTGCAAATATGTTCTGAACTACAGTGCATGTGCACTTTTGTTGTTTTCTTAACATGATTTTTACTCATTGCATATACATTTTTTTTTGTGATTTGCTGATATGTTCTGTACTCATTGTATATATATTTTGTCATTGTCTGATATGTTCTGTACTCGGTGCATGTGCACTATATTTACTTCATGTTCTGCACCTATATATATTTATATATGTTGTGATTGTGAAGTTAATTAGTTAAGAAAAAAATTTGTTGCTCATGGCAAGTCCAAATGACTCACCATCGCTGCCAAATTTTTGCCCCCCCCCCCCCCCCCCCCCCCCCCCCCCAGTGGAGGGTTATGAAACACGTATGAATTCATTACCAGCGATGGCGAGGCATGACAGAATCCCTGACCAGAGAGTTATTTATCGTTGCTAGTCTGCGCTTGACCGCGCGAGAGTTCAGTAGTGTGTGGCGAGTGGGCAGAGAGAGTAGTCAGTTGGAGAGTTGTAGCAGTCTGGTGTAGTAGTCGGTGCTAGTCTGCGGGAGTCGGGATGCGTTGACGGCGTGCTGTTCTTCCGAATCTGGTCAGGATTGTGGTGGACGATGTGTATTATTATAGAAGGTAATGAAGCAGCATTGAGCTCTGCTAATAACGTATGTTAATTGTAATTAATTTGTTCAAAAAATGATGCCCCAATAATAACCTTTTATAAAGTAACTCATTTAAAGGAAAAGATTCATTTCAATTTAAAGAATATTTCCTATGCATTTCCTGCAAGAATCAAAATTAAATATAGGCCACTATTGCACGGAGCTGTGCCGAAATATAAGAGCAGATGTAGATGCAGTTTAACTGAGGTAAGAATCTATCAGGTTTAATTATTTCACAGGGCCAAAGGTCAGCGCTGCTGCCCTTATAAAATTTATCAGGTTTAATTATTTGTGTTGAGATATTACATTCAGTTCATAGTTCACTATTTAATTAATATTGTGTGGCTTTACGATCAATCTTCATTCCTTAATTTTGTGGGGAGTTTACATTTGGGCCATTGTTATTCTTTAACTTTGCAAGGAGGTTACGCTTGGCTCATTTTTTATTATTCAGTTTTGTGCGAAGACAACTTTTGGCTCATTTACACTTTTTATATAATCATTGACATTCAAATTCCTTGTGGGGAGGTTACAGTAGTTCTAATGGAGTGTTGTCTACTCCCAGGGCCTTGTTTCGAGTCAGGTCTTTCAGTGCTCTGTCAAACTCTTCACACATTATCATATCTCCCATTTCATCTTCATCTACTTCCTCTTCCATTTCCATAATATTGTCCTCAAGAACATCGCCCTGTATAGACCCTCTATACTCCTTCCACCTTCCTGCTTTCCCTTCTTTGCTTAGAACTGAGTTTCCATCTGAGCTCTTGATATTGATGCAAGTGGTTCTCTTTTCTCCAAACGTCTCTTTAATTTTCCTGTAGGCAGTATCTATCTTACCCGTCGTGAGATAACCCTGTACATCCTTACATTTGTCCTCTAGCCATCCCTGCTTAGCCATTTTGCACTTTCTGTCGATTTCATTTTTGAGACGTTTGTATTCCTTTTTGCCTGCTTCATTTACGGCACTTTTGTATTTTCTCCCTTCATCAATTAAATTCAATATTTCTTCTGTTACCCAAGGTTTTCTACTAGCCCTCGTCTTTTTACCTATTTTATCCTCTGCTGCCTTCACTATTTCATCCCTCAAAGCTACCCATTCTTCTTCTACTGTATTTCTTTCCTCCATTCCTGTCAATTGTTCCCTTATGCTTCCCCTGAAACTCAGTAAAACCTCTGGTTCTTTCAGTTTATCCAGATCCCATCTCCTTAAATTCCCACCTATTTGCAGTTTACTCAGTTTTAATCTACAGTTCATAACCTATAGATTATGGTCAGAGTCCACATCTGCCTCTGGAAATGTCTTACAATTTAAAATCTGATTCCTAAATCTCTGTCGTACCATTATATAATCTACCTGAAACCTTCTAGTAACTCCAGGACTCTTCCTTGTATACAACCTTCTTTCATGATTCTTGAACCAAGTGTTAGCAATGATTAAGTTATGCTCTGTGCAAAATTCTACCATGCGGCTTCCTCTTGCATATCTTAGCCCCAATCCATATTCACCTACTACGTTTCCTTCTCTTCCCTTTCCTACTGTCGAATTCCAGACACGCATGACTATTATATTTTCGTCTCCCTTAACTACCTGAATAATTTCTTTTATCTCATCATACATTTCATCAATTTCTTCATCATCTGCAGAACTAGTTGGCATATAAACTTGTACTGCTGTAGTAGGCGTGGGCTTCGTGTCTATATTGGCCACAAGTTAAGTATCAATCTAATTTCTTCGGCTTTCTGAATTCTCATTCCTTATCATGTTCCAGACCTCGCGTCAGTATAGTTCTTCCCTCCTCACGCCAGCCTGCGTGAGCTAAAACGCTTGAATTTCGGCCTCCACTCGTAACACGGTGTTGGCTTTCTTCTCACACAAAAGATGGATTGTCAGTTTATGCCGTGTCTCTACAACGATGTATATCCGACATATGGTTATTGGAAACATATTGTTCGATTTGAGCCCTTCCACCCTGTTCTGACCTTAAATGATTGTTTTTCATGCATGGTTAAGATTGTGAGGATGTCTCTGTGTACGTACAATCTATCATTGCCGATTGTTTTTTAAGAGAAAAATTCAGCAGGATTTGCTGAGGCCTAACTAGGCGTTTCGTTATCCATTTCGCAGTGGTCAACGAAATTTACAGGGAAGTAAATAAAATACGCTTGTGCCCAAGTCATATGTTAACGCTCTTATTGTGCGCCAGGGAGGCAATAACTCCAGTTATTATCCTGATACATGTAAGAAAGTAGCTAATCGTTGACCGCCCAATTCTTTATGTGCAGTGTTGGAACTATTCGACAAACTGTTGTCAACCGTCGGAGTTCAGGGGTTAGAAGAATCGTTGGTGGGCGCTACCGGTTGATTTTCTCGATCGTGAAACAAACTGTTCGTTACCTGATGCCACAGCAAAAAATCAGCAGTGGGTCTAAGAATACTACAAATCTTAAAGAAGAGGTCAAAAAGTAAAGGATAAAATTGCTCATAATGATAGAAAACTGAAACGTACATTATTTCTCCATATACCCTCCTTGCACTTAAGTGCATTGTGTCCAACCTTTCACGAGTTCTTTTGCTTCCGTCGAGAAAAAAAGGTTTTTGTAGCAGCTGTAACGAATTTTACACCGAATCGATGACTTCTGCATCGGTTGAAAATTTTCTTTGCCTGAGCGCTTGCTTCAATAGTAAAACATATGCAAATCGCTTGGGGACAGGTCTGGACTGCATAGCGGGTGTCCCAGCAGTTCGAATCCCAACTCCCTTATTGTTCAAGCCGTCTATTTGCAGAATAGGGCCGATCGTTATCTTGCTGCATAATGACACATTTTCGCAGTTTTCTGTGACGCTTGGATCTGACTGCATATTTCAGTTTAGTCCGTAACACATCACAGTGGTTCTCATTGTTCATACTTTCGCCTCTTGGGTCAAATGAAGGGCTATCACGCATTCCTTGTCCCAGAATACTGTTAGCATTATCTTATCATCTGATGATTGACGTTTGAATTTCTTAACTTCTGGTGACTACGGGTGTTTCCAAACCATGACCGCAGCTTTTCTTCCCGGCTTCTGATAACGAACCAACGTTTCGTCTATAGTAACGATTTACTGTAAAAAACCAACACCCACTCGATGATAACGGCCAAAATGCTTACGAGATATATCCAATCTGTACTCCTTATGCTGCGCTCAAGGATATTTCGGTACCCACCTTCCACACACTTTCCGAAAATTTAGCCTGTCGTGTAAGATGAAATACGTTGAACCATGACTGCTATGTAAAGTATTGGCCAATTCGTCCATTATCATTCGTATGTTTTCCATCACCATACTCTCAACGACTTCAAATTGTCCTCAGTTGTTGACGTCGATGGACTGTTCGACATAAAGAATTTTTCAAGCGTTCTATCCATTCATAGATCTTCCTTCACGATAAAAGGTGGTCACCATACTGCGCTTGCATTTGCCGAATAATTTCAGCAGGTTTAACACATTCCGCAAAGAGAAAGCGAATCACTGCCTCATTTGGTTGGTTGGTTTGGGAAGGAGACCAGACAGTGAGGTCATCGGTCTCATCGGATTAGGGAAGGACGGGGAAGGAAGTCGGCCGTGCCCTTTTGAAAGGAACCATCTCGGAATTTGCCTGGAGCGATTTAGGGAAATCACGGAAAACCTAAATCAGGATGGTCGGACGCGGGATTGAACCGTCGTCCTCCCGAATGCGAGTCCAGTGTCTAACCACTGCGCCACCTCGCTCGGTACACTGCCTCATTTCCTCCTAGATGCAGATCGACAACGGAGCTGCCATGTTTCGCGGTCTGATACAAAATAGAATGATTAACGCGGGAATAAAAGTGACTTGTGTAGAATTGCTCTGGATACTATGAATATGTAGTCAGGCTGCAGTAGCCGACCGGGACAGACGCAGCTACAGGGAAGTAAACGGCTTTTTTTCATTTACGAGTTCCTAACCAGGAGAGAATTTCATTATATCATCTGTGTGCTTTAATAGTTCAGTTTCTTGTGTTTCTGCGTGTAAATTTAACATCTAACTACCACAGTTGTCGCTTCTTCGTTTTGCGTCAGAAAGTAAACCGATTTTGTGACGTATTAAAAGTTCCTAATCAAGGACAAATTATTTAGTTTCACGTGAGTGCTTCGGTTCATAGGTGTTTGAGTAACTGTGTATTACTAGACACAGTTCATGCGTTTTCGCCAGGGTCTACAGTAGAGTTGCGCAGCACATGCCGATAGTCCGTTTGTCTGCATAGTTTAGTTTTCCATCGCCATTAGTATGGATAGGGTCAGCAATTGTTGTGTGCGGATGCGAGCCGAGTTGGTGACACTTCGCTCTCAGATTCAGGCTATGATGGGTTCGGTTGCACAGCTTGAGGCTGCAGCAGATGGGCACTGCTGTTGTGGGCCGGCCGTGGGGTTCCAACGGACGTCCAGACCGTCAGAGGCCTCCGACTGGTCCTCAACGGTGGCCAACCCAGTTACTGCTCGCACTGAGGCTGACTCCTCACCTGTGGTCGAGTGGGATGTCGCCCCGGGGCGAAGCAGCCGACGAAAGACTTCCCATCCGGCCGCACGTAGGGCCTCCCCGGTTTGTCTGACAAACAGGTTCCAGGTGCTGTCTGTGGCTAACACTGTCGCTGAGCAAGATGCTGTCGCCTGTCCTGTTTCCGAGGAAACCACTCAGCCTGCAAGATTCGGGCAATCGCAGAGGGTGGGATTATTGGTAGTTGGGAGCTCCAGCGTTAGGGGCGATATGGGGCCCCTTAGGGACTCGGCCGACAAGGAGGGTAAGAAATCCAATGTGCACTCCGTGAGCATACCGGGTGGAGTCATTCCAGATGTGGAAAGGGTCCTCTCGGATACCATGAAGAGCACATGCTGCAGCCAACTGCAGTTGGTTGCTCACGTCGGTAACAATAATGTGTGTCACTTTGGATAAGAAGAGATTCTCTCTGGTTCCGAGCGGCTAACAGAAGTGGTAAAGGCTGTAGTCTTGCTTGCAAGATGAAAACAGAGCTGACCATTGGAAGCGTAGTCGACAGGACTGGTTGCGGACCTCTGGTACAGAGCCGAGTAGAGGGTCTGGACCAGAGGCTCAGACGGCTCTGCGATTGTGTAGGCGGCAGATTCCTCGACTTGCGCCAAAGGGTGGTTGGGTTTCGGGTTCTGCTGAATAGGTCAGGTGTCCACTATATGCAGGAGGCGGCTACACGGGTATCAGGGGCTCTGTGACGTGAACTTGGTGGTTTTTTAGGTTAGAGGGTGTCAGGAAAACACAAGAAGGGCTTCAGTCACAAAGGGTGCAGGCTGAACACAGGAAGAATGTAGATACAAGAACCATTGCTGTAACAGTTGTAAATTGCCGTAGCGGTGTTGGGAAAGTACCAGAGCTCCAAGCGCTAATAGAAAGCACTGATGCTCAAATCGTTATAGGCACTGAAAGCTGGCTAAAGCTGGATTTAAGCTCAGCCGAAATTTTTACGAAGAACCTAAAGGTGTTCCGAAAGGATAGGCTAAACGAGATTGGCGGTGGCGTGTTTGTTACTGTGTGAAGTAGTTTAGCTTGTCGTGAAACTGAAGTAGATACTGCCTGTGAGTTAGTATGGGCAGAGATCATTGTTGGCAACCGGAATAAAATAATAATTGGATCCATTTATCGACCTCCCAATTCAGATGATACAGTGGCTGAAAAGTTCAAAGAAAACTTGAGTCTGATTTCAAACACGTACCCGACACATACGATAATAGTTGGTGGTGACTTTAATTTACTCTCGACATATACGCATAAAATATCATCCGAAATTGTGCTAAACGCATTCTCTGAAAATTATTTCCGGCTGTTAGTTCATGAGCCCACGCGAATAGTAAACGGTTGTGAAAATGCACTTGATCTGTTAGCAACAAATTATCCTGAGTTAATAACGAGCATCAAAACCGATTCAGGGATTTATGAACACAGGGGTGTCGTCGCGAGATTGAATACTGTAACCACCAAATCCTCGAAGCGTAAGCGAAAAATATACCTATTCAAACAAGCAGATAAAAATTCACTTGACGCCTTCCTAAGAGATAATCTCCACTCATTCCAAAATTAATAATATAAGTGTAGACCATGTGTGGCTTAAATTGGAAGAAATAGTATCGGCAGCCATTGAGAGATTTATATCAAATAAATTAACAGACAACGGAGCTGATACTCCTCGATGCACAAAACGGCTCAGAACACTGTTGCAGAAACAACGAAACAAACATGCCAAATTCAAACAGACGCAAAATCCCCAAGATAGGCTATCTTTTACGGAAGCTCGAAATTTAAGGCGTACTTCAATGCGAGATGCTTATAACAGTTTCCACAACGAAACTTTGTCTCGAAACCTGGCAGTAAATCCAAAGAGATTCTGGTCCTATGTGAATTATGTTAGCAGCAAGAAACAATCTATGCATTCTCTGCACAATTGCAATGGAGATACTATCAAAGACAGTGCTTCCAAAGCAGAGTTACTAAACACAGCCTCCCGAAATGCCTTCACAAAATAAGACGAAGTAAATATTCCAGAATTCGAATCGAGAACAGCTGCCAACATGAGTAACGTAGATGTAAATATCCTCGGAGTAGTGAAGTAACTTAAATCACTTGGTAAAAGGAAGTCTTCTGGTCCAGAACGTATACCAGTTAGGTTCCTTTCGGAGTATGCTGAAGCATTAGCTCCATACTTAACAATCATATACAACCCTTCACTCGACGGAAGATATGTATCCAAGGACTGGAAAGTTACACAGGTCACACCAATATTCAAGAAAGGTACTGGGAGTAATCCAGTAAATTACAGGCCCATATCGTTAACGTCGATATGCAGCCTGATTCTGGAACATATATTATGTTCGAACATTATGAATTACCTCGAAGAAAACGGTATATTGACACACAGTCAACATAGGTTTAGAAAACATCGTTCCTATGAGACAGAACTATCTTTTTACTCACATGAAGTGTTGAGTGGTATTGACAAGGGATTTCAGATCGATTCCTTTTTTTTGGATCTCCGGAAGGCTTTTGACACTGTACCACACAAGCGGCTCGTAGTGGAATTGCGTCCTAATGGAATATCGTGTCAGTTATGTGATTGGATTTGTGATTTACTGTCAGAGAGGTCACAGTTCGTAGCGATTGACGGAAAGTCATCGAGTGAAACTGAAGTGATTTCTGGCGTTCCCCAAGGTAGAGTTATAGGCCCTTTGCTGATCCTTATCAATATTAATGGTTTTGGAGACAATCTGAGCAGCGGTCTTCGCTTGTTCGCAGATGACGCTGTCGTCATCAGAAGTCAAAACAAACTTCAAAACGGTTTAGAAAAGATATCTGAATGGTGCGAAAAGTGGCAGTTGATCGTAAATAACGAAAAGTGTGAGGTCATCCACATGAGCGCTAAAAGGAACTCGTTATACTGCGGTTGCACGATAAATCAGTCAAATCTAAAAGCCGTAAATTCAACTAAATATCTAGGTAACACAGTTACGAACAACTTAAATTGTAAGGAACATATAGCAAACGTTGTTGGGAAGGCTAAATAAGGACTGCGTTTTATTGGCAGGACACTTAGAAAATGTAACAGATCTACTAAGCAGACTACCTACACTACGCTTGTGTGTCCTCTTTTAGAATACTGCTGCGTGGTGTGGGATCCTTACCAGATAGGACTGACGTAGTACATCGAAAAAGTTCAAAGAAACGCCGCACGTGTTTTATTATCGCGAAATATGGGAGAGGATGTCACAGAAATGATACAGGATTTGGCTGGACATCATTAAAAGAAAGGCGTTTTAGATTGCGACGGACACCTATCACGAACTTTCTCCTCCGAATGGAAAATATTTTGTTGACACCGACCTACATAGGTATGAATGATCTCCAAGATAAAATTAGGGAAAGCAGAGCTCGTACGGAAAGATATAGGTGTTCATTGTTTTCGCGTGCTATACGAGGTTGGAATATTAGAGAAATGTGAAGGTAGCTCGATGAACCCTCTGCCAGGCACTTAAATGTGGTTTGCAGAGTATCCATGTAGATGAGTATGACCCAGACCTATGGCGAGAAACTGAAGAAGTCCGTTTACTTTTCCACTTCCCTCGTAGATAAACAATAATGCATAACACGGTTTCCCATCCGGCTTACACTTTTTTTTCGAAATATAAATCAATGTTTTATTAATTCAACAGATACAGTAGTTCCAGAGACACGGACGTGCTCTACAACTCTCCATCTCATAATAATTGTAAAAACCCATGTCCATTTCTATGTTCAGTTACATAAAAACACATTGACACTACCTTATGTTAAAATGTTAATTACTACAATATTATGTTGACCTAAAATATCCTAACATACTATCGTCATTATCAGTGCAGTATTTTACACCATTTTTTAGATTAATAATTAATACTCTAACTGACATAAGTTCATAACA
This sequence comes from Schistocerca americana, assembly GCF_021461395.2. NCBI lineage: Eukaryota > Metazoa > Arthropoda > Insecta > Orthoptera > Acrididae > Schistocerca > Schistocerca americana. Next base: position 189,618,521 of record NC_060122.1, on the reverse strand, counting down.
GTTATTGCCAAAGCAGATGTTAAAACAATGGTAAAGGGACTGGTATATATGACTGTGATTTGTCTTTGATGGTCGGATTCAGTAAGTGATATACGTATCATAATATCAAATTGGCTTACTTAAATACGGTATCAATGTATTCAAAATGTGTGGCCCGATTCCAGCACACTACAGTCTCATCTTCATACGGCTGCACTTGTTTGATTAAAATATCAGATTTCGTCATAAGTAAGTCGGACTCCGCGAGAAGATAATTTGCGCAGTTAGTCCAAATGTCTTGACAATTTGTGTAACATATAAGAATATTCACACGTACTTACATTTATTAATAAATGGTAACTGATTTAATCTAGTGAACACCGTTTTGGTTAATTCTGGTAGTTATGCGTGTGTGTTGGATGCACAAAGTGTTTATGTGTCCCCTGCAAGCAGCTGTTTCACAAACAGATGTGGTGCACGTACAATTAATGGTAGATTCAGCTTACAGTGCAATGTTTAGACACTACGCAAATACATTAATCATTTCCTGACAAGCAAAGATCTCAGCTACCATACGTTAAGTAAAAGTTACTTTATGTATCGGGGCAAACGTATTATTCAGCATCAGCAAGACACATTGACTTAGAGAGAATTTATTTTGTGTGGAGTAACTGCCACTTTTTCGAACGAGTTAAGAAATTTTGATGAAATGATATCTACCCCGTTCTGCCATATTTGACCTGAACTCCTCCGGAGCTCTTTTAGATTCTGTTTCTGGCACTGGATCCCGTATTTCCCCCCTGTTGACTACAATTTCTTGTCCTATCATGTCATCAGACAAGTCATACAGGCCTTCAGTGTATTCTTCATGCTTATGCCCTTCTGCGTCCAACATCGGAACTCTATTGCACTCTTAGTGTTACCATCCTTGCTTTTAATTTCACCGAAGGTTTTTTTTTTTTTCCGTATGCTGAGTCAGTTTTCCCGAGAAAAGTTTTCTTTTATGATTTGGGTAGAGCTCGACACGTTTTTTCAGTTAGTTGTTAGTTGAGTGTATTACAGTATCAATAAATTACGGAGGGCAGAAATCATTTCTAGCGTGAAGTTAGATTTAATTAACACTCACAACAAAAGTAGATCATAAATTTAGATCATAAATGAATTGATAAAGCTATTTGATGCGCCAAGTCCTCTAACTGCAACTGTAAATAAGCAACGGAAAAGAGTTTCCAAATTTATTTAGAATTACGTGCGAAAGGGTATGCGCTGCAGTCAGATGATATATTGTAAGGCTGTCAGGTTTCTAAAGGTTCTTGTAATTTTGTTGACTGATTTATGAGCCTGCTTAGATATTTTCGTAAATCAACTTATATTTGCGATTAGATCATAATGTAGTGCGCGGGTGTAATTACAAAATGGTTCAAATGGCTCTGAGCACTATGGGACTTAACATCTGTGGTCATCAGTCCCCTAGAACTTAGAACTACTTAAACCTAACTAACCTAAGGACATCACACACATCCATGCCCGAGGCAGGATTCGAACCTGCGACCGTAGCAGTCGCGCGGTTCCGGACTGCGCGGTGTAATTACAGACTATGTACGATTACATTGTGAGGTGACGAATTATTCCTTTTGTAAGCGTAAAATATGTAGAAATGTCCATAGCACTTAGCCTTGGAGACATCTGACGTAATGTCTTTCCATTTCGTCTTTTACGTTCCATTTATTATGCAATGTGACGAAGTTCGAGCATTAAAAGCTTGGAAGACTTCTGAGAATCGTCCTTTTGCAGCTTGTATTTTGACCGTCATAATCTTGTTCGGCAGACACCGTTCTGTAATTTCCTGCAAAGAAAACAGGGTAAAATGGCGGCGTAAAAAATCTAGAAAGCAGCGAGGCGAGTAAGTGCTATAGACTGAGCGAGCAGAAAACAGAGACAATCCCGTATGTTTCCCAGCAACAAGTTCCCATGGAAACGGGCAATTTTCTTGAAAGCCTTTGCTGCTTATTTCCTTGGCGTGTGGAGTGTTACTGCCGCCATTTGCGTATTGCTCCATCCACGCCAGTTGCACTGAGAAGGACTGCAGTCCCGTAGCTATTGGGTTAACAGACACATAATTCAAACGCATCTCTCGCCACTTTCACTTCAAACCCTCCCTGTGAGTGTTAATTACGGGACGTTTCAGAGAGAGTGATGCACCTCCCGTTTCAGCTGTTAATATTTTTGCTGTGAATAAGTTGCCATTGATGTTCTTTCTTTCGTGACTGAACAGAAGCTATCTCGGAAAGAATCTGTGAGGTATTTATATGAAAACTCGTTGATTACCCTGCATTGCCAGGGTGGCAGTCCATTCAAACGCTCTGTAGAGGTAGAGGTAAAGAAGTAAAAATATTAAAACATTATGCATGATGCGGCAGATTTTCACGTATCTTAGCTTTTATACCGTCTTATCTCCTGAAACAATCTGTCGCACAATGACATAATTTAATTTTGCAATTACATGCAGTGGTATTTCTGAATACTGTTTGTAAATTGTGTCGCGAATACAATTACTAGTAAAGAAGTACTAACTTAAAACGCTATACTTCATGCGGCAGTTTTACTGGCTGAAGTTCGAAATTCAGTAAGTGATAAACATTTTTCCTTTCGTGTTTTGTGGAGATCGTTAGCGAGAAAAAGATTTGTATGGTTTATAATTTTGTCCAAAGTTTGTTACAAGTCTCTGAGAGTTCTCATCCTCAAATCAGTCAAATATGGGTAGTCGCGACAGCTGTTTTTCCCAGGCATTAAGTGACATATGTACCAAGGTTGGTAGAAATCGGTCCACTGGTTTACGGGGATGTGAAACATACGAAATAGATACATACATACAGACATACATACGTATGTACATATATCAATTTTTGGGTTCTGTACCTCAATCGGTAAAAAGGAAGCCTTATAGGATCGCTTTATCGTATGTCTGTCTGTTTGTGTGTCTGTTCGACTACTAACAAACTCTTTTTCTCAGGAATTGGTAGGTGTATTAAGTTGAAATACACTCCTGGAAATTGAAATAAGAACACCGTGAATTCATTGTCCCAGGAAGGGGAAACTTTATTGACACATTCCTGGGGTCAGATACATCACATGATCACACTGACAGAACCACAGGCACATAGACACAGGCAACAGAGCATGCACAATGTCGGCACTAGTACAGTGTATATCCACCTTTCGCAGCAATGCAGGCTGCTATTCTCCCATGGAGACGATCGTAGAGATGCTGGATGTAGTCCTGTGGAACGGCTTGCCATGCCATTTCCACCTGGCGCCTCAGTTGGACCAGCGTTCGTGCTGGACGTGCAGACCGCGTGAGACGACGCTTCATCCAGTCCCAAACATGCTCAATGGGGGACAGATCCGGAGATCTTGCTGGCCAGGGTAGTTGACTTACACCTTCTAGAGCACGTTGGGTGGCACGGGATACATGCGAACGTGCATTGTCCTGTTGGAACAGCAAGTTCCCTTGCCGGTCTAGGAATGGTAGAACGATGGGTTCGATGACGGTTTGGATGTACCGTGCACTATTCAGTGTCCCCTCGACGATCACCAGTGGTGTACGGCCAGTGTAGGAGATCGCTCCCCACACCATGATGCCGGGTGTTGGCCCTGTGTGCCTCGGTCGTATGCAGTCCTGATTGTGGCGCTCACCTGCACGGCGCCAAACACGCATACGACCATCATTGGCACCAAGGCAGAAGCGACTCTCATCGCTGAAGACGACACGTCTCCATTCGTCCCTCCATTCACGCCTGTCGCGACACTACTGGAGGCGGGCTGCACGATGTTGGGGCGTGAGCGGAAGACGGCCTAACGGTGTGCGGGACCGTAGCCCAGCTTCATGGAGACGGTTGCGAATGGTCCTCGCCGATACCCCAGGAGCAACAGTGTCCCTAATTTGCTGGGAAGTGGCGGTGCGGTCCCCTACGGCACTGCGTAGTATCCTACGGTCTTGGCGTGCATCCGTGCGTCGCTGCGGTCCGGTCCCAGGTCGACGGGCACGTGCACCTTCCGCCGACCACTGGCGACAACATCGATGTACTGTGGAGACCTCACGCCCCACGTGTTGAGCAATTCGGAGGTACGTCCACCCGGCCTCCCGCATGCCCACTATACGCCCTCGCTCAAAGTCCGTCAACTGCAGATACGGTTCACGTCCACGCTGTCGCGGCATGCTACCAGTGTTTAAGACTGCGATGGAGCTCCGTATGCCACGGCAAACTTGCTGACACTGACGGCGGCGGTGCACAAATGCTGCGCAGCTAGCGCCATTCGACGGCCAACACCGCGGTTCCTGGCGTGTCCGCTGTGCCGTGCGTGTGATCATTGCTTGTACAGCCCTCTCGCAGTGTCCGGAGCAAGTATGGTGGGTCTGACACACCGGTGTCAATGTGTTCTTTTTTCCATTTCCAGGAGTGTATATGTACATATTAAGGTCTACGATCCCTTGATGATGTAAAAACTGGAAGCTGGTAAATCAATGCAGTGAAAAGATACGGCCATTTATGTGATGTATTTTGATACTCGGAAACTCAGACAGAAAAACTAACAGGGCGCTTCCTGTTGAGTTTGACTCAGGAAATTTGGCACGAGGCAAGATTTCACACTACAATTAAAGGAAAAAATCTAAGAGTTTTTAATTTGTACTTATAGAAAACGGATTTTTTTTAAATTTGTTATCAGACTGCCTGGCTACCTGCCCGTCAGTTAAAACCACTTTTTTCAGGAATGACAAACTGCCTATTGGCTTCTGTCTCGGGTTCTTCGGCCGACGTTCATCTAATGATTTTTCTGACGTTGCGCCAGCACGAGTGGCTGGCATTGTCAAAGCTTCACGCTCCATTGCCGGTGGTGAACTGGAGCCGAGCTCGCGGCCGCAGACTATATGTACCTGGTGCGCCCACGTCCGAGGGCTTCTCCGCGGTCATTTCCGGTGCGGTTCTCCTCTTGCTACCTGCGACGGTCGTTCGCCGCAGTACGGGAAGCCAGGATCCGTTTACCTTAAAGCTTTCCTCTTTCTTGTTGAAACTGTTCGTGTGTTTTCGTATTTCTACAGCTTCTCTGAACAAGCGCGTGTGATAGTGCTTCTCTACAGCCAGAACTTCCGTGTCGGCGTATTTTGTTACGTGGTCGATCTCGTTCAATGCGTGCTCTGCCACGGCCGATTTCTCCACCTGCCCCAACCTGCAATGTCGCTTATGCTCTTTGATCCTGGTGTTAATTGATCGTCCACTCATTCCGACATAAACTTTAACGCATGTGCATGGTATACGGTATATTCCCGACATTGCAAGTGGGTCTCTTTTCTCCTTCGCCGATCTAAGACGCTCTTTGATCTTCCTTGTCGGTTTGGAAATCGTCCTTACGCCATGTTTGCGCAATATACGGCCGATTCTGTCCGTCGCTCTGGGATTGTATGGCAGAAAGGCCGTACCCGACATTTCTTTTTCTGGTTCCTTACTTCGCCGAGTGTTTGGCTCTGTTACACTTCTAATGTAATTTGTGGAGTACCCATTGCTCCTCAGAACCGTTTCCAGGTGTTGCAATTCTCGTTTGAGGTGTTGCGGCTTACATATTCGTCCTGCCCTCGTTACGAGCGTACTAATAATGCCTCTTTTCTGGCTCGGATGGCGGTTTGACAGTTTGTGCAGGTATCGGTCCGTGTGTGTCGGTTTTCGATAAACGCTGTGTCCCAGGTTTTCGCCTTCCCTTGTGACCAGCACATCTAGAAATGGCAGTTTCTTGTCCTTTTCTACTTCCATGGTAAATGTTATGTTGGCATGGAGGCTGTTGAAGTGTCTTAGGAAGTCAACGAGCTGTTCTTCACCATGGCTCCACACCACGAAAGTATCATCGACGTACCTGTACCACACCTTAGGTTTGCAAGTCGCCGAGACCAGTGCCTGTGCTTCGAATTGTTCCATGAAGAAGTTGGCCACCACTGGACTGAGAGGACTACCCATGGCGACGCCTTCCAGCTGTTCGTAGAAATCGCCATTCCACGTGAAATAGCAATCCTGTCAAAAGACATGGTCATTTAACTCACATATTTAATACTTGCAAAGTTACTCAATAAAACCTATAGCGTACTTTCCCTCGATGTAGAATGATAAAATTTGTAAGAGGGAAGTTTTCATATTGCTAGTAAAGGGGAAAAATCAGAAAAATGCAAGTCTGTAATTATAACACGCGAAAAAGGTATTTCTTTTGTCATTTGTTATTTGACTTCGAACTTGAAATTAAAACAATCTCAAAAGTCATGGATTCCCTGGAATCGATATCTCGCCAATATCAATGTCGATTATAGGCAAAATAGTCGCTATCCTCGATTCCCGAAATGGATTAATTTTCTATATACATAATTAAATTTGCCTCAGTGCGCGTCATAGCCGCACCTGACCCATTACTAATAATATGTGTGGCTACTGAACACTCCAGATACAACTTTTCTTAAAACTCTATTCCGACATGACCACTTTTAGAAATACGTAATTTCACATTTCTAAATTGTATAGCTGCGTCATTTTTAGAGAACGTTTCAGAACCATTGTTCGTTACTGTAAGTGTTAATTAGTGTTTGGATTTCCCTCTTCGTATTAAAGCTGTGTCAGAGATCTATTTGAAGATACACATTTCTCTCGTACAGACATATATAGTGAAATCAATATCGCTAAGTTTCATTAGAGTATCATATGTTAGCATAACTGTAGCCAAAACAAGCAGTGCAAATAGGCTGTAAGAAGAAGCAACAGATCTTCATTATCGTTTATTTCTTCACCTATCAACTCATTTTATATTTACACTTTTCCCACCTCTAGTTGAAAGAGGAAACCAGTGATATTATAAATTCTTGCAATTTTTACCTATATACAAGGTGGTCCAAGGTCTTTGCGGCAAACGTCTAGGGGTGACAGATCGCGTCATTGTGAGCAAATTTTGGTACAGACAAAATCTTTTCAGTAGTTTTCCATCGACCCTAGACGTTACTTAAGATTGGTTCTGTCCATGACAAGTGGCACCTGTAACCACTCTCGCATATCTATCAGTGTCAGGGAAATACTCCAGTAATTCTTCTTTTCATAATAATTTTTAATTAGTGTTATTTGAAGTATTTAATTAAAAACATCAATTGAAAGGAAGTAAAATGACTAATAACAGTAAGTTATAAGAGAACAAAGCTATAATACCGTAGTCTGTTTTTGTCATTGTTAGCTCAGTACTGTTTCGATTACTATTCCGATTCCTGTTCCGATGCCTGTCCTGTGATTGGTCTTATTACGGTTGTTGCAGTTGCTAATACTGGGTGATATGTAGAAAAAAGCGCCGAATAAATATTAAGTTTTCTTAAAATGTGTACCGCTCATTTTACAAAAAGTATTACCTGCTATAAGCCGGTGTAATTTTCATCATCTAAAGACATACTTTCAGGGACTTGAATTGTTTAACGACAGAGAAAGATTGTTAACTGATTAGAACTGATCATTTGTGATATTTGACGTTAAATGGAATTATCGAGTGAAAACTTAAAGGCGAAATCAACTGGATTTTAGTGTGAATAGTAGCAAAAATTTACAGTATAGATATCGTTTAGTATAAAATTTTAATACTGCAGACCGTTAGAATGTCTGGTCTGACGTAAGCCCTGGGCTAGATGGGACACTTTGGTAACTTGTTAATGATTATTTATTGGTCTATATAAACAATAAAAATACGAAAGACCTTGCGAACCTATAATTAAAAACCAGAATCAATAGTGCAGCCAAATAATTACGTCGCTGCATCCCGTTGTGTAACAAACAGTTCACTAGTATCACACACAGTGTTTATAAACTATTTAAATAAAATTTATATGAGCTGTATCTTCTTGAAGCGATGTGTTGGTTCTTAATCTGTTTTCTTATAACTGACCAGAGAATAATAACTACACTGAAGCTTCCTCGCCATGTTATTCAAATGAAATGAAACAAGAGCTAGCATACTCTGGCAACACTACGTTTAAAATATCTATAGTCAAGACAAGACCAGGACAACCCACAACCAGCTTCCAATGGCGCCCAGCGTGGGGCCCAAAGAAGAAAATAGCCAGGAAAGTATTGTTTAAAATATTCAAATACTGAAAGTGACATCATTATTGTGAAAATTGTGATAGTGATTTGTGACTGATTTATATGCGTAAGTAATGTGAATTGTGTTTTCTGTTACATGTTCCATATTTATGGACAACTGTAACCGAGCGAGTTCATTATCATCGCCTCATAAGGCTCAGAACTGTTGGGAGCCGAAGTCCCGCTATGGTGTGTTCCGCTAATAATAAGGTAAGAAAGCTTGTTACTTTGGTTTATTTATTTTTTGTCCTGCGAACTTTGATATTTCCCCTTAACATTTCATGGCCTTTCTTAGTGAAGCTTTTTAAAAAAGGTTTTTTTAGTCGGTAACATAATTAATTTTGCATTGTGTTAAATAGGCAACCGAGGCCAGTTCTTCATAGTTTTTGTGGTTTGTAGTAGCAACATTCTCATATCGCGTGATTTTTTTTTTTTTTTTTTTTTTTTTTTTTTTTTTTTTTTTTTTTTTTTGAGCAGGTCAGAAAGTGAGTCTTAGTTGGTATATTTCTTGTATTTGTGTTTCAAAGACGTCAGATTTCATTTTGCTATTTAAATTTGGAGAAATGGTGAATGAATTCGCAAGCGAAAGATGAAGTCGGCGAATTTCGTAGAATATGGGTCTCGCCATAATTTGAATGAACTTAATCTACATCTACATCTACACGGATACGCTGCAAATCACACTTAAACGTCTGGCAGAGGGTTCATCGAACCACCTTCACACTAGTTCTCTATTATACCAATCTCGAACAGCGCGCGGAAAAAACGAAAACCTGTACCACACTGCGCGAGCTCTGATTTCCTTTCTTATTATGTTTATTGTTATTCCTTATGTAGGTCGGCGTAAAAATATGTTTTCTCATTCGGAGGAGAAAGTTGACGATTGAAATTTCGTGGGAAGACTCGGCCGCAATGAAAAACGTCCACCTCAAATCCTGTATCATGAGAGAGACACTCTTTCCCCTATTATCTCGATAACACAAAACGTGCACCTCTTCTTTGAACTTTCTCGATGCACTCTGTTAATCCTATCTGGTAAGGATCCCACACGACGCAGCAGTACTTCAAAAGAGGATGGACAAGCGTAGTGTAGGCAGTCTCTTTAGATCTGTTGCGTCTTGTAAGTATTCTGCCAATAAAACGTAGTAATTAGTTCGGCTTCCCCGCAATAGTTTCTATGTGTTCCTTCGAATTTAAGTTATTCGTAATTGTCAATTCTAGGTATTTATCTGAATTCACGGCTTTTAGAATTGACTGATTAATCGTGTAACCGAAGTTTAACGGATACCATTTACCACTCTTGTTGATGACCTCACACTTTTCATTATTTATGGTTAGCTGCCAATTTTTACGCCATATAGATATTATTTTTAAATCGTTTTGCAATTTATTTTGACCTTCTGATGACTTTACGAGACGAAAACAACAACATTATCCGTAAACAACTTAAGATGGCTGCTAATATTGTCTCCTAAATTGTTTATATAGATAAGGAACAGGCTAGGTACTATAACACTACCTGACCCAAAAGTCACTAATGTTTCACTCAACGACTTTCCGTTACTGTGAACTGTGATCTCTCTGACAGGAAATCACGAAATTAGTCACATAACTGACACAATATTCATTAATCACGCTTGTGAGATGAAGTGTCAAAAGCCTACTGGAGATCTAGAGTTACGGAATCAATTTGAAATCCCTTGTCAATAGCACTCAATACTTCGTCTGGGTAAAGAGCTAGTTGTGTTTCACAAGAACAATGCTTTTTAAATTCGAGTTGACAGTGTGTCGATAGACCGTTTCCTTCGTGGTGATTCGTACTGCTCGAATTCAACATAGGTTCCAAAATTCTACTCCTAATTGACATTAAAGATATGGGCCTGTAATTTAGTGAATTACTACTATTGTCTTTCTTGAATATAGATGTGACCTGTTCATCTTTCCAGTCTTTGTATACCGATCTTTCGTCGAGCGACGATAGTATATGATGTTCCAATGGAGCTCTTGCATCAGCTTATTCGCAAAGGAACCTAACTGGTAAACAGTCTGTAACGGAAGACTTGCTTTTATTAAGTAGGTTAAGTTGCTTCACCACTCCAAGGATACCTATTTCTAAGTTACTCATGTTGGCAGCTGTTCTTGATTCGAATTCCTGAATATTTACTTCATCTTCTTGGGTGAACGAATTTCGGAAGGTTGTGTGTGGTAACTCTGTTTTAGCAGCACTGTCATCTATAGTATTTCCATTTCTGTCGTGCAGAGAAGACACTGATTGTGTCTTGCCGCTATCATACGATCAGAATCTCTTTGGATTATCTGCCAGGTTTGGAGACGAAGTTTCGTTGTGGGAACTGTTGTAAACATCTCGCGTTGAAGTGCACGCTAAATTTCGATCTTCTGTAAAAGATCATCAGTCTTGGAGATTTTGCGCTCATTTAAATTTCTCATCCTCTTTTCCACTGTTTCTGCAGCAGTGATCTGACCTGTTTCGTGTACAACAGGATCAGATCAGTCGTTTCTTAATTTGTTTCGCATAAATCTCTCAATTTCTGTCGATACTGTTTCTTTGAATTAATCCCAAATCTGCTCTACACTTATCGGTACATTGTTAATTTGGAAGGAGTGGAAATTGTCTGTCAAGATGTCGTCAAGTGCATTTTTATCAGATTTTTTGAATAAGTATATTTTTTGTTTATTTTTCGAGGATTTTGGGGTTACAATACTCAGTCTCGCTACGACAACCGTGGATAGGTCGTACATCTACATCTACATCCATACTCCGCAAGCTACCTGACGGTGTGTGGCGGAGGGTACCCTGAGTACCTCTATCGGTTCTCCCTTCTATTCCAGTCTCGTATTGTTCGTGGAAAGAAGGGTTGTCGGTATGCTTCTGTGTGGGCTCTAATCTCTCTGATTTTATCCTCATGGTCTCTTCGCGAGATATACGTAGGAGGGAGCAATATACTGCTTGACTCTTCGGTGAAGGTATGTTCTCGAAACTTTAACAAAAACCCGTACCGAGCTACTGAGCGTGTCTCCTGCAGGGTCTTCCACTGGAGTATATCTATCATCTCCGTAACCCTTTCGCGATTATTAAATGATCCTGTAACGAAGTGCGCTGCTCTCCGTTGGATCTTCTCTATCTCTTCTATCAATCCTATTTGGTACGGATCCCACACTGTTGAGCAGTGTTCAAGCAGTGGGCGAACAAGCGTACTGTAACCTACTTCCTTTGTTTTCGGATTGCATTTCCTTAGGATTCTTCCAATGAATCTCAGTCTGGCATCTGCTTTACCGACGATCAACTTTATGAGATCATTCCATTTTAAATCACTCCTAATGCGTACTCCCATATAATTTATGGAATTAACTGCTTCCAGTTGCTGACGTGCTGTTTTGTAGTTAAATGTTAAGGGAACTATCTTTCTATGTATTCGCCGCATATTACACTTGTCTACATTGAGATTCAATTGCAATTCCCTGCACCATGCGTGTATTCGCTGCAGATCCTCCTGCATTTCAGTACAATTTTCCATTGCTACAATCTCTCGATACACCACAGCATCATCTGCACAATGCCTCAGTGAACTTCAGGTGTCATCCACAAGGTCATTTATGTATATTGTGAATAGCAACGGTCCTACGACGCTCCCCTGCGGCACACCTGAAATCACTCTTATTTCTCTCCATTGAGAATGACATGCTGCGTTCTGTTATCTAGGAACTCTTCAATCCAATCACACCATTGGTCTGATAGTCCATATGCTCTTACTTTGTTCATTGAACGACTGTGGGGAACTGTATCGAACGCCTTGCGGAAGTCAAGAAACACGGCATCTACCTGTGAACCCGTGTCTATGGCTCTCTGAGTCTCGTGGACGAATAGCGCGAGCTGGGTTTCACATGACCGTCTTTTTCGAAACCCATGCTGATTCCTACAGAGTAGATTTCTAGTCTCCAGAAAAGTCATTATACTCGAACATAATACGTGTTCCAAATTCTACAACTGATCGACGTTAGAGATACAGGTCTAGTTCTGCACATCTGTTCGACGTCCCATCTTGAAATCGGGGATGACCTGTGCCCTTTTCCAATCCTTTGGAACGCTACGCTCTTCTAGAGACCTACGGTACACCGCTGCAAGAAGGGGGGGCAAGTTCCATCGCGTACTCTGTGTAAAATCGAACTGGTATCCCATCAGTTCCAGCGGCCTTTCCTCTTTTGAGCGATTTTAATTGTTTCTCTGTCCCTCTGTCATCTATTTCGATGTCTACCATTTTGTCATCTGTGCGACAATCTAGAGAAGGAACTACAGTGCAGTCTTAATCTGTGAAACAGCTTTGGAAAAAGACATTTAATATTTCGGCCTTTAGTCTGTCATCCCCTATTTCAGTACCATTTTGGTCACAGAGAGTCTGGACATTTTGTTTTGAGCCACCTATCGCTTTGAAATAAGATCAAAATTTCTTAGGATTTTCTGTCAAGTCAGTACATAGAACCTTACTTTCGAATCCATTGAACGCCTCTCGCATAGCCCTCCTCACACTACATTTCGCTTCGCGTAATTTTTGTTTGTCTGCAAGGCAATGGCTATGTTTATGTTTGCTGTGAAGTTCCCTTTGCTTCCGCATCAGTTTCCTTACTCGGTTGTTGTACTACGGTGGCTCTTTTCCATCACATACAATCTTGCGTGGCACATACTCATCTAACGCATATTGTACGATGGTTTTGAACTTTTGTAAGTAGGCTGTTTAGGTTTTTATATTGGTAGCGCCACGTAGCGCTCTGCATGAAAATCACTGGCTGTGCTGTGTGCAGTCTGTGGCTAGATTGCATTGTCGTCTGCCATTGTAGCGTTGGGCAGTTGGCTGTTAACAGCACGTAGCGTTGCGCAGTTGGAGGTGAGCCGCCAGCAGTGGTGTATGTGGGGAGAGAAATGGCGGAGTTCTGAAATTTGTAAGACTAGATGTCATGAACTGCTATGTATATTATGATTTTTCAACACTATTAAGGTAAATACATTGTTTGTTCTCTATTAAAATCCTTCATTTGCTAACTATGCCTATCAGTAGTTAGTGCCTTCCGTAGTTTGAATTTTTTATTTAGCTGGCAGTAGTGGCGCTCGCTGTATTGGAGTAGCTCGAGTAACGAAGATTTTTGTGAGGTAAGTGATTTGTGAAAGGTATAGGTTAATGTTAGTCAGGGGCATTCTTTTGTAGGGATTATTGAAAGTCAGATTGCGTTGCACTAAAAAATATTGGGTGTCAGTTTAAGCACAGTCTTGTATAATTTTTCATAGGGGACGTTTCATATGTCGACCCTTAGCCGAGGATACCTCACTGGAATCTTCTGATTTTTTTCTTGTAGTTTGTATAATTAGTGTAGCTATTGTTTATTACTAGCGCGTAATTGTAGAGAGAATCTCCTTTGTAGTTGCTTTTTGTTGTGGCATGCATGTAGATTTGCACCAAGTATTTCGCAGCTGCGCTTGCAATTAAGTAGATATTATTTTCAGCGCTATATTGATGTGTTCTCTTATTTTTGCTCTTCAAATTGTGTTTTTCTTTGTTATCGTGTGAAATATTGTGACAATAATGGCGTGTGAAAAACGTAACACTAGGCTCCAAAGTAAACTGAGAAATAATAGTGACGACGAGCGTAGCTTATCAGCGCCACCGTGTAATGAATTAACTAATGTTCAAAGTTGTAATTTGGTAATTGTGATGAGGAAATGGAGCGGGCTGCAAATAATGGTGTAGGCAGTGAAACAATTAGTGAACAGGGAAGCATAATCGATCGATTAGTCGGAAACAGCTTGCCTCAGGAGTCCGAAAGGACAGGACACAATCTCGCAAATACTGTAGATTCAGGTTTTGGGTCCTCACTGTTTTCTCAAATAAGTCAAGACACATTTTCTGCTTGTCAAAATGTGAATGTTGCCGGTGCAAATTCACTACCGAAAAGCACTGAGGAACCTGTTTCAGACACCATTGCATTGTTATTCTAGTTAATACAACAAATGGGACAAACACAGCAAAAGCTTCAAAAGTTAGACACAATGGAACAAAATCTTCAAAAGTTAGACACATTGGAACAACACCAGAGACAAACACAGCAACAGTTAGATGCAACGGAACAAAATCTTCACACCACGCTTGAACAAACACGTGAAGATTTAACTACTGAGTTACATAAAATAGAATCGAAATGTCAAAAAGTCTGTAATGACGTAAAAACACAAATATGTGAGCATTTCTCACCTATTTTTTCGCGTCATGAAGATGCATTACAGAATCACGAAGCAGCCATAAAAGAACTGCAAACTATTGTTCATGAAAATCATAAGACCTTGCAAGCTAAAATTGACTCAGTTGCATCTACCGATTCGGTTACGCAACTTGCAAAAACTCAGGAAAACTTAAAGGACACAGTAGTAAGACACATGGAGGAAATTAGTTCATTTCAGAGAAAGTAGTTGAACTTTCGGATCAGCTAAATAATTTATCTACGAAGGTAGATCATAATCTGAATGACACAAAACCGGTAGTCTTTAATGACACAGAAGAGTGCGAACAAATTAGGAAATTCAAACAAAATCAGAATCAAATTAATACGCAACACCAAAGAGAAATCCGGGAAGTACAAGATCAGCTGACACAGGTAATACAAGAATTACGTATTTCAGAGGCCACTCGTGCTCCAATACGGGAAGAGGGACATAGAAATACGGAACAGCCACAAAATAATAACTCAGGGCACTTCGGAAATTATGAAAGAAATTGGCAAGGTACACCGAATTTTGAGATGGAACCGCCGAAACGACGTAACAATGACCGACATGCGACTCGCCGACATGATGATTTTGACTATAAGCTGTTCATTACTACACGTAAATTCAAAACATTTAAGAATTCTGGCAACGACATTCATCCACAAGCATGGCTGCATCAATTCTCTCATTGTTTTTCTCCCAACTGGTCATTAGAGCACAGATTAGAATTTATGTGTCGCTACTTAGAGAATGCACCAGCTGTAAGAATGCGATCGGTCATTCACGATTGTCACAGTGAAGGAGAATTTTACCATGCCTTCCTCTCAGCATATCGCTCTCAAGCTACACAAGACCGAGTAAAACATGGCATCATAATGATGAAACATTTCGAACAATCTGAATTTTCCAGTCTTGTGAAATATTTTGAAGACATGTTGCACAAGAATCAGTGCCTGTCAAACCCATGCAGACCCTCAGAACTCATCCACATTTGCTTAACGAAACTGCCTGAACATTTGAGAAATATTATTTTGGCAGGGCGTTGCAAAGACGACATTGAAGCTTTTCAGGGACTCTTACAAGAATTAGAAATTGACACAGACAGTCGCGGGATGCGAAAACAGGAAAACAATCATTACAGGTCACATCCGTCACAATTCCGTGACGACAGAATAATAACTGGACACGACAAGGCTATTCTTACAACGCAAATCGTGAACAAAACAGACACCACCCATATGACAACCACTGGCAGAGTAATAGTTACAGAGAAAGATCGCCTTTCCGTGGTAATGAATATGACAGAGATTACCATAGAAACAGACAATATGGGAACAAAAACAATTATTATCATGGGAGACAGAATAACTGCAGACGCAACGGTCCACCGCGCAGTGATAATTCAGGGAGAAATTCTCCACCACTTAACCGACAAGAAAGAAACTACAGGAACTACCGACATGACGACAGACGATATAATCATAACGACAGACCTGAATTTCATCAGAACTGGCGAGATTTAAACAAGGCTGGGCCCTCTGGGCAAGGTGAATTTGTAGAAGTTAGACCTCCAAATCCCAGTAACGACACGCGCCAACAAAGAGACAGACAATGACTCGCACCGCAGGCAGACACGTGCGCCGCGAGAAAAATAACGTAGACGCTAACCTTGAGAAAAATTTTAGCATTCCTTACCGACGTATACCACACGATAATTGCGTTGAAGTTGAAACTTTGCGTACTAGGAAGAGTAAAGGTTTACACCACATTTCACATGTAAAACCGTTTATTGAGAGATAATCTGCTTTATAACTTAATCTTTGCCATAAAACTTTTCACTTCACGTTACTAGTATGCTTTGTCAGACTTATAATCTGTTGACATGCAACAATGTTTGAAGTTAAATATCCAGTAAAGAACCAAGAGAACTTATTTAAACAGAAAATACGAATGCATTGTTATAGTGAACAGACGACACAGTGTTGTTATTTGTACATTCTTGCTTGTTAGTTGCATGATCACGTAACGACTATAAGGCTCACATACTTAGAACATATACAGGCACTGCTAATGAGGTTTTCATGCAACATTTTGGTTTACTTGAAAAGACATTCTTTATTTAAAGTACTTTCTGTGGGATTAAAGATGACTTAGCACTTGGTTTCTTTGACAGCTACACAATTATATCACGACGCTACTAATGTGTGACACAATTTACATTGTCGCTTTTGTGCTGTATCTGCTTTATATCTGCACAGTTTTTCTGAATTCTTCTGGAAAGTAAAACATGTTTAATAGTAACTTTGTGGTATAGCTACAATAAGACAGCCTTTTTTTGTTTTGTAGCACAAAAATACGTTACAGTGTAGTACTTTCTTGGTCATGGTACTGTACATAATAACTACAATATCTATACGCAAAGCATTTCACTTTTGTTTATCACGAGGTAAGTACATTGGCTTCTGCAGAACTTAGCTTTCGGAGGAAAATAACTACGTCACTTCCACAGAGGTTATCTTACAGCAAGACGCACATTTAGCGCTACAGGACACGTATTTGAGTGATTCATTTTGTACTTAAAACATTTATTGTTAAAGATATTTAAAGTACAATGATACAAAGTTTTTCCTTGATACATTTCATTCCATTGCAATAATCTGTAACACCTGAGGGTATAATTACATTAACCCTCAGGGGGGTACATGGCTACTTTGTGTACCATGTGTTTGGCAAGCACAAGGAGCCCTAGCTAATATGGTATTTTCTTATACAACTTTACGCATCGGTCAAAAAATGGTCCAAATGGCTCTGAGCACTATGGGACTTAACTTCTTTGGTCATCAGTCCTCTAGAACTTAGAACTACTTAAACCTAACTAACCTAAGGACATCACACACATCCATGCCCGAGGCAGGATTCGAACCTGTGGCCGTAGCGGTCGCGCGGTTCCAGACTGTAGCACCTAGAACTGCTTGGCCACTCCGGCCGGCTTTACACATCAGTTTAATATTTCTCTAACACACAAATTACACAGCTATCTCATCATTTAACAGAGATAAACATTTTTTTTTTACTACATCAGTGACACATGTTCACGCAATTACACAGTTGGGTAACTTCACACTTACGAAATTGTATTGTCTGTACTTTGTGAATTGTTCATATTTTTTTGGAACCATTGTGATATTATGAGAGCTTTGAATGATATATTTGGTAAGGGAGCTTGATTTTAAAGTACATTTGAGGTAGATGACACTATTGAAATGAGCAGAGAATTTTTTTTAGATTTTGACATTATAGCTGAAAGCTACGACGTTTTTGAGATTTGACTGAGGTGTTATGATGTTATTTTTACGACGACGATGTGTATTATGATGTTGAGATATGTTTATGATCAATAAGATGATGCTACCATATATGAGGAATTAGATAACGCTACGTATTTATTATGATGAAATATTGAAGAAGTGTCGACGAATACGTATATGAATAATGAGTAGTGTTTAGGGAGTCTGATTTGTGGAAAAGGATGCTGGAAACCAAGAATCGTACTTTAAGAGTTATGAAATGTGTGTAAATGCATGAATGTATCACAATGCCGACGAAAACTGTTTGAACACTGTTATATTCATAGGATTTTGTTTCTACACATTTGCAACGCAAATTCTCGACCTGTGAAATATTTTTATATGAAACTGTCACTGTAGTGGAAACTGCTGTCGTAAATATTTCGATAAGGAAGCTAAGTGACCCAGGTGGCGCCCAGGTGTGCCAGTCGCCTGGAGAAATAGCCATTAGTGTGTGCCTTTCAGAGGCACAGGTAAGAAAAAAGGGGAGGCCATTGTCCTCGCTATTGACATTACTTTGTAGAAAGCATCGCTAATACGACACGCTCAAACATGAAAACATATGATAACACTGTGGAGCTCTTAATTTATAATATTTACTGAAATGTCTAATGAAATGACGAGAAATATTTTATGTCTATACACCTGATTATGACTACTGTCTTTCTAGTTGAGAGATTTTTTTTACTACCTTATGAAATGCCATATGGCTAATGAATGATGTTTCATGCCTTCCTTTGTACATATTTGCTCATGTTCTTTAATATCTAGTTTCTAGCTGCACTGCAGCATTGGTTACAATAAAATGTAATAGATGTACTAATATAGTTATTTTATGCCTACAGATCCAGTCAATTATAAATTTATGATCTACTTCCAAGAAAATGAGGGCACATAAATAGACATTTTCCTTCACAGGAACTGCATAAATAATTTTTTAAACGATTTGGTAACTTGTCTGCTACAGTAACTTATCGTGATGCATCACTCTAGTATTAAGATGTGACATAGGTATTAACATAGCCATCTTTAGTGTAATATTTTTTCTGATTGAGCTTTGTCATGTTTAGATATAACTTACTGCATTTGATGCTGCTGTTTGCCAGTCATAGTGCTACTAAATTTCAGTTTGTATTACTCTGTTAAGCTAGTTTTACTACTGATTTATTTTTATTGTTGCTGCACATTGGCTCATATTAGTTGTAACGTTGCATTGCTTGGAAATTTAGATTTATTGCAGCTTGCTTTGACAATTTCCATTTTTTTCATTGCTGTTTGTATTAATTGTTTTATGCTGCTGCATTGCCTCGTCCCATAGTTTAGCATCTGAGCTCAGTAGATTTAAGTTAGCTTAAGAGGGGGTAGACTATATAAGAGAATGAGTTGCGATGAATTGGAAGAAATGCATTGAGAAGTTTTACGAAAAAGTACAGAAAGCAGGTATAGATAGCACTTTTTGAAATAATGAAGAACGAAGGGAGATCTCCAAGAAGTAAAGAAAGTATTGTTTGCAAGATACTGCAGTAAAACAAACCCTGTCCTTTCCCTTTCAGTTATTCCACTATGTGTTTGTGTACTCTTGTATATTTGTGTTCTTCCTGTCTTTATGTGTTTATCTGATGAGAGTTACATTGAAGAATTTTTCTGATAATATGTTATTTACTTTGAAAAGATGTTTAGACATTATTTATTCTGTTTTGTTGCTCATATGTGAAGGTGATGTTTCAAAAGTTATTCTGATCTTTATGTATGTACTTATGTCATAATTCTTCTAACACTGATGTGCATGTTTATTTCTATTCGTTTGTAAAGCCTGTTTTACTACAAATGTTATCTGTACTATTATGTTCTTTAATGATGTATTTTATACCTTTGTTACTGCATTCTTATGTTATAAAATTGTAATTGACACCAGTTCATCAAATTAAGTAACTTGTATGTTACATTTCACTGCACACGTTTCTGTTGGTCATAGTATATGGACAATTGTGAGAAGTAGGGACTGTCAGTGTTTGCACGTGTGTTAATAATTCAGCAAGGGACTGGATAACAGCATTGCTGGTTCTAAGCGCAATTCCAAAAACTTTGTGAGTGCACAAGTGGTGGTTTATGGACTTGCTATATTCTCTGGAAGACTCTTCGATGGTGATTTTGCACCTGCACAGTCGCAACCGATGACTGCTGGCCACCTCTACAAGCACTACAGTGGGTCTGCATCTTTGATGACCCAACAATACGATTATTTCTACATGGACTACAGTGGGTCTACATCTTTGCTGACTCACCAGTACCATTATTTTTACAAGGACTGCAGTAAGTCTGCATGTCTGGTGGCCCACCAATACCACAATCTCTACCAGGACTACAGTGGGTCTACTCTGTGATGACCTACCTACCACTATTCTTCAAAACTTCGAATGACTCTGCTGTGGGTTTGCTCTGTTGTGGGCCATTACCTGTCTGCCTGTCGAGAGTCAGCACTGTCTTTCCGTTGGAAGGACAACACTGCTTCTTCAAGACTGCATGGAAATCCACTACATCCGTGTGCCTTTTCTTTTACTGCTCAGACTTTGAGAAAAACACTGCAATTTCACTGTGATGAATGATGATCAGGACTGTCTTTATGGACTGTGAGAAAATTTTAGCTTTTGACCAACATTGTATCAATAAGTGTGTGCATTTGATATCTTTCTTACTGTAATTATGAAAAACTTTTTCAAATCTGTATTGGCCAGTGCCCAAAACAATTTGTAAAATTTTTTGTGGGGAGCATGGGGGCTAAGTAAGTAGGCTGTTTAGGTTTTCATATTGGTGACGCCACGCTGCGCTCTGTATGAAAATCACTGGCTGTGCTGTGTGCAGTCTGTGGCTAGTTTGCATTGTTGTCTGCCATTGCAGCGTTGGGCAGTGGGCTGTTAACAGCGCGTAGCGTTGCGCAGTTGGAGGTGAGCCGCCAGCAGTGGTGGATGTGGGGAGAGATGGCGGAGTTTTGAAATTTGTAAGACTAGATGTCATGAACTGCTATGTATATTATAATTTTTCAACACTATTATGGTACATACATTGTTTGTTCTCTATTAAAATCTTTCATTTGCTAACTATGCCTATCAGTAGTTAGTGCCTTCCGTAGTTTGAATCTTTTATTTAGCTGGCAGTAGTGGCGCTCGCTGATTGAAGTAGTTCGAGTAACGAAGATTTTTGTGAGGTAAGTGATTTGTGAAAGGTATAGGTTAATGTTAGTCAGGGCCATCCTTTTGTAGGGATAATTGAAAGTCAGATTGCGTTGCGCTAAAAATATTGGGTGTCAGTTTAAGCACAGTCATGTATAATTCTTCAAAGGGGACGTTTCACTTTGTCCAATGATCCTCAACACTATCTGTACTTGAGACAAAACTCTTGTGTTGAGCCGTCAGGTACTCTGTAATCTGCCTTTTGCCACTTTTGCTAAACAGAAAAATCTTCCTACCGTTTTTAATATTTCTATTTGCGGCTGAAATCATCGCTGAAGTAACCGCTTTATGATCGCTGATTCCCTGTTCTGCGTTAACTGTTTCAAATAGTTCGGGTCTGTTTGTCACCAGAAGGTCTAATATGTTATCGCCACGAGTCGGTTCTCTGTTTAACTGCTCAAGGTAGGTTTCAGATAAAGCACTTAAAAAAATTTCACTGGATCCTTTGTCCCTGCCACCCGTTATGAACGTTTCAGTTTCCCAGTCTATATCCGCCAAATTAAAATCTCCACCCAGAACTATAACATGGTGGGGAAATCTACTCGAAATATTATCCAAATTATCCTTCAGGCGCTCAGCCACATCAGCTGCTGAGCCAGGGGGTCTATAGAGACATCCAATTACCATTTCTGGGCCTGCTTTAACCGTGACCTTCATCCAAATTATTTCACATTTCGGATCTCCGTCAATTTCCTTCGATACTATTGCACTTCTTATCGCTGTAAACACGCCTCCCCCTTCACTGTCCAGCCTGTCTCTGCAGTATACATTCCAATCTGAGTTTAGGATTTCACAACTGTTTACGTCTGGTTTCAGCCAACTTTCTGTCCCTAGTACTATATGGGCGTTGTGACAGTTTGTTAATGAGAGCAGTTCTGGGACATTTCTATAGACGCTCCTGCAGTTTACTATTAGCACATTAATATTGTTATTCCCTGTTGAATTTTGCCTACTCCTACCTTGCTGCGTCTCAGGAGGCGTCTTGTCGGGCCTAGGGAGGGAATTCTCTAACCTAAAATACCCTCATGTGCACTCCACACATATTCCGCTACCCTTGTAGCCGCTTCCGGCGTGTACTGCACGCCTGACCTATTCAGGGGGACCCTACATTTCTCCACCCGATAGCGGAGGTCGTGAAATTTGCACCCCAGATCTCCGCAGAATCGTCTGAGTCTCCGGTTTAAGCCTTCCACTCGGCACCAAACCAGAGGACCGCGATCGGTTCTGGGAACGATACTACATCGACACATTACCAGCTGCAACTGAGGGTGGAGTGTCTGAAGCAGGTCAAGCCAACGTAGAATGATCTACGCCGCAATTAGATCGAGGTAACGAGGCGTCTGGTTACCTCTGGTCGGATTTACCTGAATATACATAGGAAAAGCCTGAAATAGTAGGAGCCCCAACTATCTGGACTAGATCCTGGGACCCCTTTCCCGAGTTTTTGATGAAACTGAAACAAAAGGACCGGAAGGCAGATACCAAATTTGCTGATATCGAAGCCAAAAGTGGACTTAAACAAGAGGAAAAATTTTCTGCCCTCGCCAAGAAAAATAAGGAATCGCTTAAAGCTCTAGACGCTGACTGAGACGCAGAGAAAGCCGCTCTAGACGGCGAGCGTGAAAAGAAACATGAATAAAGAGATAACAGAATCTTAACTGATCTATAACAGTTCAGACCAGAACAAAACGAAGTAAACAAGAAGCACGAAGGCCTTCCTGAATTAGTAAATCAGCTGAAAGTCGATGTACAGGCTGTTAAAATAGTACAGTCCACCGTAGAAACCACAGAAGACAATTTAAGCACCAGGTATAAGAATCTAGAGGTAAATAATAAAAAAAAGGGTCGGTGATTAGTAGGTAGAAGAAATGGGGAGAAGAGATTGCTGATTGGTTTGAGAATAAATCTGTTGAGGTAAATCAGCTAGTTACTGCGGAAATTTCTTCCGCAATACAACGAACTACTAAAGAATCGAAGTCGAGTGACGCCTATTCTGTTGAAAACTTCTAGGACAACTTTCAGCAAATAAAAGAAAAAGTTATGTCTGAAAGCCTCAAGTGGAAAAAATACGCACACATCAACAAAAGTTCTCCATCACACCACTTTCCAGAGCTCCTGAAAATGGACGTTGACTGTGGATATAGAATCACAGACACAGTCCCTTCGACTGTTAAGGGATGTCACTAAACCTATACAGAGATGTAACCAATCATGGATGGGCAGCGGCTATTACACGGAGGGCGTCCAACAGCTGATTAGTTCCAGTCATTCCACCAGGAAGGAGGTGTAAGGCTGTGGTCTGATATTTCGCTTATTCTAGAAATGAGAACAACTGTATGAGGTGAGATGACAAGTTTTATGTCGCACTATTTCTCACAAAATTACAGCTTTCACACAGTTTTCAACTCGACAATATAAAAACAGCGCAATGGATAAGCATCTTGCCAACATCAAAAAGTGAAATAACTTGTTACACAACAATGTTAAATATTATCTCTCTGAAAGCACTTTAATCCTAAACACTATATTATGAAAGTTTAATCGGAAATGTCTTTACATTAATCCTAAGCACAATAATTTGAAAGTTAAATTGGACGTTTCTTTACAAAATTGCTCCTACACATAAGTTATGATGGTCAGTACTACGAAAATCGTCCGATTCCGGTTCAAAGTTCGGTACTATTTAGGTTGAGAATCAAGTCTACAGTGGATGATTAGTCAAGTGACAAACTTCAGCGCAAAATTACCCAAGGCCACTCGAGTTTGCAGTGGACGCAAGCTGGTGAACCAACATACTTTATTCCTCTGCACACGGTATTTACCTTAAGCTGTGACATGCTGCTGTCTGCGAGGCCGCTCTCTCCCACTGAAATTGCTACAAAACTCATCTGGCTTTTGCTGAACTTTCCAGCAGAAACTTAGCCTATGCTACCCGTTATGTGAGAAAACATGTACTCAGCCCTAGTCTTATTACGTGATGATATACACGCAAATGGTTGTAGCAGCATGCATATTATAGTGCCCTCTCAGTTCTCGCAAGAACAGTTAACTAATTAGGCTGGTTCGTTTGTCCACAGTTGGAGTTAAACGTTGCTGCAGCTAAATTTTAGCTGGAGTGCAGCCTCTGTGAAATTGGTGTCCACACCAATTTCTTCTCTGTGTCATATAGAGCGTTAAGCGCTCTGTTCTGCACTTGACGCCAGTTCAGAGAAAAGTTCTCGAAAATTTCTCTCTTGTTCTACTCATGGCAGAACTGCCTCTACCCACGTGGGTTCCTTTTCCACGTCACGGTTTTTGTCGACCAATAGGAGCGTTCCTCTTACTTTGTAGGAATTCCCTCTACCGATCACATTGTCCCATCTATCAAACTGCATCGAAACTTGTTTTTTTCTCCTTCCTAGTGCGATTCCGCCAATCAGACGTTTTGTGTTCGTTCTAGACACCAAATGTACATTGACTTTTTCATGTATCGCACTCGCTGGACGAAAATGAGTCGCTCTTTTGCTCATATCCATAAAGTTTGTTCTCAGCTCTTGTGCGGTTGCCCCACTACAGGCAGTCCTCTGGCTTGAATCACCTGGCCCGGGGTCACTGTCCTCCTTCCTGCCACTCCTTTAAGTGGTTTCCAGCATAACTCCAGCAGCGTGACTTCTCTACGCCATTGTGGCCCTGGCTTTTCAAAATTAAAAGCGACTTGACCTGCGTTCCCTGCTGTACCTTCCGCTCAAAGACATACATTGTACGGTAATGGTGTGTTAATTACTGTCGATTGACTGTCATCCCTTTTTGCATTCCATATAGATAGTCCTATGTTCTCATAACTGTCGATTTACGTTAGGTGTCATCTTCACCTTCTCACTGCGATTTGTAAAAGTCTCATGTAATGTGCGAATCGGACCATTTTTCTACCACCTTACAGAGGTACACAGCCCATGTTGTCTGTAGTTCAATAACGCCTAGACGGTCAATACCGCTGTTCGATCGTGTCCGTATTGTTACCTTGTATAAGGAAGAGTTCTCAACAAGGGAAGTGTCCAGGCATCTCCGAGTCAACCAAATCTATGTTGTTCGGACATGGAGGAGATACAGAGAAGACGGAATTGTCGATGAAATGCCTCGCTCAGGCCACCCAAGGGCTACTACTGCAGTGAATGACCTCTACCTACGGATTATGGCTCAAAGGAACACTGACAGCAGCGCCACAATGTTGCATAATCCCTTTCGTGCAGACACAGGACGTCATGTTATGACTCAAACTGTACGCAATACGTTGCATGATGAGCAACTCCACTCCAAATGTCCATGGCGAGGTCCATCTTTGCAACCACGACAGCATGCAGCGCAGTACAGATGGGCTCAATAATATGCCGAAAGAACCACTCATTATTGGCATCACGTTCTCTTCACCAATGAGTGTTGTATGTGCCTTAAACCAGACAATCGTTGGAGACACGTTTGGAGGCAACATGGTCAGGGTGAACGTCTTAGACATACAGTCCAGCGAGTGCAGCAAGGTGGAGGCTCCCTGCTGTTGTAGTGTGGCATTATGTGGGGCTGACGCACGCCGCTAGTGGCAACGGTAGGCACCATAACGGCTGTACGATACATGAATGCCTCCATCCGGTCAACAGTGCAGCCATATCGGCAGCATATCGGCGAGGAATTAGTCTTCATGGACGTCCAATTACGAGCCTATCATGCATATCTTTTGAATAACTTCTTTCAGGACAACGACATGGCCAGCATGTTCTCCAGACATGAACCCTATCGAACATGCCTGGTATAGATTTAAAGGGGCTATTTATGGACAACGTGACCCACCAACCACTCTGAGGGATCTTCGCCGAATCTTGGGTGAGGAGTGGGACAATCAGGACCAACAATGTCATGATGAACCTGTGGATAGTATGCCATGACGAATACAGGCATTCATCAATGAAAGAGGAGCAACTACTTGGTATTAGAGGTACCAATGTTGCAGCGATCTGGACCATCACCACTGTAGGTCTCACTGCGTGGTTGTACAACATGCAATGTGTGATTTTCATGAGCAATAGAAAGGGAGGAGGATGTTTATGTAGATCTCCATTCCAACTTTCTGTACAGGTTCCGAAACTATCGCAATCGAGGTTATGCAAAACATGGTTTGAAGTGCGTACTAATTACCAATTAAATTAAATCTAAAGTTATTTGCCTGTTGAGACATATACTAATACAAAAGCTTTGCAGCAAACAGGGAAGTATAATACTATGTTTGCGAATGGATATGAATACAGTAATGAATTAACTCCATCATGTAGCCCATATGCTAACTAAGAGGGTACAAAGAGCGACATTTCCTTTGCGTTTAAATTAGGACAAAGAATAATGAAGAGTAGGCAGTTTCAATCCCATTCTGCAGAAAATGATGAAACACAGTCGACTATTTTCATTAAGAGTTTTCCAAATTTGTTTCCGCGATATTGATCGGAGCATACAAAATCCAATTATATTACCTCACTACACTATGTGTAATAACTGCGCGAAATTTTGACGAATGTTCATCCCCAAATATTGCTCGCATAACAATCAGGAGAAACTTCATAAACAGAATTTTATAATCCCAAGAATGTGTGCTTGCGGAAATACTTCGAGCGATATATAAATAAAACGAGATATTGTGATGAACCCATCTCTCCTCGTGTGGTATTAAGAATATTAAAAGCGAAACTTCCGATTCACCTATGCTAGAAACCTGTATATGTACTCGACCACGGCCTAGATTCACTTGTCTTTCGTCGATTCGCTGGATATTATCCAGAAAGACACTAAAAAGTTTACTAGAAATCAAGATCTGACTTATGAGCCATTATTTATGGGGAATGAATAATTGTAATCATTATCCAAATGGAAACAATTGTAGGAACTGTAACAACAACGGTAACCAAAATAACAATAATAATTATAACAGAAATGGAAACAGCAGGGGCAAATCATCATTTATGGTAGCGAATACAGAAACGGCGACAGTAGTAATAATAACATGAGTCATAATAATTCACAGAATAGTACAAGTAAAAGAAACTTTAACAGCGATTTTAATCAAAATAATCAGCAATATAGAGGACCACTACCGAATCAGTGATGCAACCAAAACCAGAATATGAGTGCTAATCCGTGGCAGCCGTCCACCGTGCCGATTCCGATGCCAGAAACGGCACGAACTAATGAAATGAGAACGAATAGTAGTAGTCAGATTCACACAGCAGGAACATGGCGCTTTTATTGCTGATATGGCAAACGAACTGCAAAATGAAGCGTCTTGTTCAACAAATAAATTCCGGCCAATATTCGCCCTCCGTGGCTGACGGTGGATAAGAAGAAGGCACAAATAAGCAAGACATAATAATGAGAGCCGTTATAAAGACGGGAAGTTTATGTGTGAGGAATTAAGCGAAGAAACCGAGCCGAGCAGTAAAAGAAAACAGCAACTGGTGCACGTTATGGTACAGGCTACAGTTTACGTAGTTCCTGTAGATGTAATAATAGATACAGGAGTCATGACCAGTGTGATGAGTGAAGCATTTCTTCCATCAATCAGTCAAAACCGGTTAATTCCCTCATTGCCGATTCAG